>NC_053491.1:18486963-18709463 GCF_905171775.1 Rana temporaria | reverse complement strand
ACCCCTGTTCTAACCCATTAAACTGAACATCTAGCATTTAATGTTAGTTGGTGACTTATTACAGATAAGAAAAACTAAGGAGCTTTGCAGACTTTGGGTGCGCTACATACTACAAAAAAAGTCACCATTGTACACAGGATGTGCGTAACTTGACCAGTCTCTCTGTCCCGCTTCTGAGACCCCTCCCCATGCCCTCTCCTTCCCAGTATACAGTAATTGTCGGCTTTGCTTAATCAAAGCCGGGATCGCTGTATACGCAGAGAAGGTGTCAGCAGTTGTAGCTGTCAAAAAAGCAGTCTAAATTAGTGTTTATAAACACTGCTTAACCACTTCCATACCGGGCACTTATACACCTTCCCGCCCAGACCAATTTTTAGCTTTCAGCGCTGTTGCAATTTGAATGACAATTGCACGGTCATGCTACACTGTACCCAAACTAATTTTTATAATTTTTTCCCCACAAATAGAGCTTTCATTTGGTGGTATTTGATAACCTCTGGGATTTTTATTTTCTGAAAAAAAAATAAAAATAATGACCGAAAATTTAGAAAAACTTTTTTTTTTTTCAGTTATAAAACATTGTAATAAGTACCTTTTCTCCTTCACAGATGGCCACTGATGGGCACTGATAAGGCGGAACTGATGTGGTGGCATTGATGGGCACTAATATGCGTCACTGATAGGTGGCATGGATGGGCACGGATAGGCGGCATGGATGGGCACGGATAGGCGGCACAGATGGGCACGGGTAGGCGGCACAGATGGGCACGGGTAGGCGGCACAGATGGGCACGGGTAGGCGGCACAGATGGGCACGGGTAGGCGGCACAGATGGGCACGGGTAGGCGGCACAGATGGGCACGGGTAGGCGGCACGGATAGGCGGCACGGATAGGCGGCACATATGGGCACGGATAGGCGGCACAGATGGGCACTAACATATGTGTTGTACTAATGGATGCCAATTAGTGCCAAACAATGCCTGCCAATCAGTTATGCCCATTGTGGGCACTGTTTGGCATCCATTGTGGGCACCATTATTTGTGATGGTCATCTCTGGTGGTCTAGGGTGACATACATGTGTTTTGCATCCTTGGTGGTCTAGTGGCATCCCTGGTGGTCCAGTGGCATCCCTGGTGGTCCAATGTGGGCATCCTCGGGGGGGGGGGGCTATGCTGATAATCAGCACAAACCCCCCCTGTCAGAGTGAGGAAAAGCCGATTACCGGCTTTTCTTGTTTACATCGTGATCAGCCGTGATTGGACACGGCTGATCACGTGGTAGAGAGTCTCCTTCGGAGACTCTTTACCTAGATCGGTGTTGTGGGGTGTCAGACTGACACCCTGCAACGATTGCCGCAGGGGGCGCGCAGCGGCTCAATATCCTAAGAAAACATGGAAATCGATGGACAGCCGCACTTCGGATAAACTTGAGGAAGTTGTCTTTATTGATAAAAGTAAGTCATGGCTAAGCACTAATTGTGTGCGAAACGCGTCGGCTGTCCCCTTATGTGACTGTATCTTTGGATGTACATGTCTTACTTTAATCAATAAAGACAACTTCCTCAAGTTTATCCGGAGTGCGGCTGTCCATCGATTTCCATGTTTTCCATGTTTGCCTAGTGCATTGCCAGCACCTTGGACTCCTGGGAGGTTCCTCCAATTGTCTGCTAAAGATCCACCTGGAGCGGTTACTCCCTTCCCTTCTCAATATCCTGAGGACGTCATATGACGTCCACTCAGGATATTGAAACCACTTTGCCGGCGTCTTTTTGCATAAGGCGGGCGGCAAATGGTTAAAGATACAAAAGTAACATTGTTACTTTTGTATCATTATGTTTATCCAACTGCAGATCAAAGTGATGAACTTAGAACTACAGATGATGTCCGTTAAAACAACAACTATTTCTGATTTTTTTTATACCGTATATATATTTAAAAATACACCTTTAAGTGTACAGATTCAAAACAATATCTGGACCATGCAACACTCCAAATATCTATGGTAAAATTAAACGTACAGATACAAACTCTAATGTGGTTGCTTTGAGCCCTAGATTTGCTTCTCTCACTCCACGCATCTAATATATTATTCTGAAATGACAAATTCTGTACTCCTGTTATGTACCGCAGCATGGCAGTGAGTGAACAGATGATGTCAGTATCCTCGAGCAATGCTGCATAAAGGGTGAAATCAGGCAATTTATGTGTCAGTTTTCTAAATGAGACATCCTCATCAGTTTTCATTCCGAGATGTAATCTTCCACCGCGCTGTCGGATGAATTTTGTTGGCAGACTGTGCTTTAGGAAAGGTGCTGCAAGTTCTGTTTTAGGACGGCTTACCTCATGCCATTAAAGTATACTACACATTTCCACAGAGCGCCAACCACTAAAATGCCTTTTAGTGTTTTTTTTTAATACACATATAAAAATTGTGCATTTTTAAATGAAAATGCACCTTAAACCACCAAAGCAATATACCAGAATGTGTTCTGAAGGCCAAGGAAATGTCGAATAAATTAACGGTATTAGCATTTTATATGGTATACAGCAATTGCTAAAATATATTTAGAGCACACAAACACAATATAATCCCAAAATAATAACATTTTCTGTTAAAGGGGAGGTTCACCCTATAAAAAATTTCTAACACTACATCCAGCCCAGTTCTGCAAATAAAATGACCCTGACCTTTTTTTTCGCCGTAGATAGCGTTTAGCCTTATAATTCACCGCGGTTTCCGGGTAGGGAATCCCGCGGGAGTGGGCGTTCCTATTGACATGCTAAACGACGGTGCACACAGCGCGTCACAACTTCCCGAAAGAAGCTCGGGTCGGCTCGGCTCTATTCGGCGCCGGTGCGCAGGCGCCGAATAGAGCCGAGCTTCCTTCGGGAAGTCGTGACGCGCTGTGTGCGCCGTCGTTTAGCATGTCAATCAATTGGCATGTCAATAGGAATGCCCACTCCCGCGGGATTCCCTTCCCTACAGCGAAAAAAAAAAAAAGGTCAGTGTCATTTTATTTGCAGAACTGGGCTGGATGTAGTGTTAGAATTTTTTTATAGGGTGAACCTCCCCTTTAAATAGAAAAGAGGACACTTTACTAAAACTGGAAAGTGCAAAATTTGGTGCAGCTTTAAAGGGGTTATACAGGTAAAAAAAAATCCCCTAAATAGCTTCCTTTAACTTGGTGCAGTCCTCCTTCACTTACCTCATGCTTCCATTTTGCTTTTAAATGTCCTTATTTCTTCTGAGAAATCCTCACTTCCTGTTCTTCTATCTGTAACTCCACACAGTAATGCAAGGCTTTGTCCCTGGTGTGGAGTGTCGTGCTCGCCCCCTCCCTTGGACTACAGGAGAGTCAGGACGCCCACTAACACACAGCTTCTTTCTCTATCTGCAAAATAGGGAGCGTCCTGACTCTACCGTAGTCCAAGGGAGGGGGCGAGCGCGACACTCCACACCAGGGAGAAAGCCTCGCATTACTGTGTGGAGTTACAGACAGAAGAACAGGAAGTGAGGATTTCTCAGAAGAAATAAGGACATTTAAAAGCAAAATGGAAGGATGAGATAAGTGAAGGAGGACTGCACTAAGGGAAAGGAAGCTATTTAGGGGAATTTGTTTTTTACCTTTACAACCCCTGTAAGGTTTTTTGTGTCAAAGCTTAAAGTTATACCTTTTATTTTTAAATAACAAACATGTCATACTTACCTCCACCCACTGTGCAGTTCGTTTTGCACAGAGTGACCCCCGATCGTCCTCTTCTGGGGTCCCTTGGCAGCTCTCGCGGCTCCACCCCGCAATAAATAACCCCCTCTGGAAAAGTCTCTCCCGAGGGGGTTACCTTGCGGCCGTGCTCCCGTGTCATACACTTGGCTTCAATAGACGCCAAGTGTTTGACTCGGCCCTGCCCTCCGCGTCATTGAATTTGATTGACAGCAGTGGGAGCCAATGGCTGCGCTGCTATCAATCCAATGAAGAGCCGAGAAGCCATGGAGAGAGTGACGTGGGATCGCGCCCACGGAAAATTTGGGGCTCAGGTAAGTAAAACGGGGGGCCGGACACTGCAAGGTGTTTTTTCACCTTAATGCATAGGATGCATAAGGTGAAAAAACATGAAGGTTTACAACCCCTTTAAGTGTGGTGTGCGAAAGTTTTACTTCCAAGACTTCCAAGTTTCTCCGATGGTTCCAAGTGCCTTTTGTTGACATTGGGAAAGAAAATGACGACATGTGGTCATAAATATGTGATCCAATGGTCATAAATATTTATTACTATTATATACAAGAATTTATGAATTTTCATGAACGTTTCAAATATGTATTAAAAGGTTTCATTGACATGTAGTTCAGTTTTAAAAATTAATTACCGTATTTATCGGCGTATACTGCGCACTTTTTTGCCCTGAAAATTTTCAGGGCAAAATCGTGGGTGCGCGATATACGCCGATACCCGCTTTCCCGCGCCGAGTTTGAATACTGCGCCGGCATATATCGAGCGCAGTACACTCGTGTATAGTCGGGCAGGCTCGGCTCCTCTCGCGCTTATGTCCTGGACGTACAGGACGTGAGCGCGAGAGTAGCCGAGCCTGCCCGACTATACTGCGCCGGCATATATCGAGCGCAGTACACTCGTGTATAGTCGGGCAGGCTCGGCTCCTCTCGCGCTCACGTCCTGGACGTACAGGACGTGTGCGTGAGAGTAGTAGAGCCTGCCCGACTATACACGAGTGTACTGCGCTCGGTATATGCCGGCGCAGTATTCAAACTCGGAGCGGGAAAGCGGGGATCGAGCGGGGAGGACGCTGCAGAAGGACGCCGGACCCGACGAAGAGGACACCCGAAGCCGCAGGCGGATGCCGGACCCGACGAGGCCGCCGATGGACGCCGCGCAAGACACCAAAACTAAGTACAAAAATCTTTTTTCCACAGGAGTGCGGGTCCACTTTAAGGGTGCGCGCTATACGCCGGAGCGTGCAATACCCAGATAAATACGGTAGGTAACTTTTTTCAGACTTTTTTTCACATTATATTTGGCATGATTTTCAAATCCGCCCCTGTTAGCCATTCCTGTTTTTCATTTGTCCTATGTGGTATATAACTATAGATCTGCAATTGTTTGCTATGGTGGCAAAACTATAAAACACATATCATGGCACACCTTCCAACGAGCGATCAGCAAAGATTCCGGCTGGACTCACTTCGGCCTCAACCTGTGGAAAACCGTCACATGACGGCAAGCCACCAATCAGCTGTGGCCACTGAATTCCGTGTCCAGTAGCTGCATGTATTAAAAGGTGTAGGAATGCTGGTGTCATCGCTGACGCAATATGGCCACACAAACAATATTTGGACAAAGTCAATGCCAAAAATGGCAATAGCAGGTCAATGATGTCTCCAGCATCTCCCCAACACCCTTTGTCACATGCAGCTCTAGGGTGGTGAATTTCATGGCCACAGCTCATTGGTACACTGGCCTGCTGACATTTGACAACTTTTTGCGGGTTTTGACCAAACTCAGAATCTTAGCTTATCCTAATGCCGCGTACACACGATCAAAAATTCCAACAAGAAAAGTCCAATGAGAGCTTCTGGACGGAAATTCTGACCGTGTGTATGCTCCATCTGACTTTTGCTGTCGGAATTTCCGCCAACAAAAGATTGAGAGCTGGTTCTCAAATTTTCAGACGGAAAAAATTCCTATCGCAAAATCCGATTGTCTGTAGCAATTCCGACGCATGCTTGGAACAATTGAACTTAATTTTCTAAACTCGTCATAGTGTTGTACTTCACTGCGTTCTTGACGGTCGAAAGTTTGGAGAACTCTTGTTGACCGTGTAATTGAACATCTTTTTCTAAACTCGTCGTAGTGTTGTACCTCACCGCGTTCTTGAAGGTCGAAAGTTTGGAGAACTCTTGTTGACCGTGTGTATGCAAACCAAGCTTGAGCGGAATTCCTTCGGAAAAAAACATCCAAGGTTTTTCCAACCGAAATCCTATTGTGTGTGCGCGGCATTACTTCTAACATCTCCTCGGGTGGAAAAGCCCTGATTTTGGAATCTCAAAGGGTTCTGAGCTTTAATGAAAACAGGGGAGATATCAATGAAGCATGATAATTTCTAGGGTCAGATTAAGAAAACAGGATTTAGGAGACTGAGCAGGGCAGTCAGCCATGCCAGCATGATCCAACCACCTCCCAACGCTTTATATTGGCAGGTTTCTCTACATGGTAGTACAAACTGAAGGTGGTGAGCAGTCCTGGCCAAACAAGGTTCTAAATCTGCTCCCCAGACTAAAGTCAATGGAATCAGATGCCACTTATAAGGTGGACATACACGCTGTGATTTATGACAAACTTTTTGAACCATCAACTAGGTGCAAGAACCAGATAATCAAGAATGTAATCGACCCATGATCGCTCGAGTACGAACCATACAACAAAGCAAGAAATATTGATCAAAATATTAAACGGTCAGGTGAAAATTAGCTTTGTAGTCTGTGTCACCATCGTTTGCAAACGGTCATTCAAAATAAGAAATTAGCACATTTTCATCCAACTGGCACAAAGCAATCAATACCAATCCCTCATAGCTAATAGACATTTGATAGTTGGCACCTGGCAAAATGGAAATTTGCTCAAATGCAAGCATCAGTCCCAGTGGGCCATTCTTCTCAGGTTCGTTTTCGTTGACTGCTTTGGTTGAACGGCCATAGAAATTTGCATGCATGGCCATCAGCAGACATGAGATTGATCAAACCAGCTGTAAGTTTTAAAGTGTGGATAAAAATGATGTTTATTAGTTCAGAGGTACACAGGTCAGCCAATTAAAACATATATAGGGGAGGGGGGGGGGGTACTGAAAACTTCTTGATCCATCTCAGTTCCCAAAATGTTAGCATAATTATGCTGTTGGAGTTGGAAAAGGTGTTTTTACATCGTAAAATGTGAATATGCAAGATTGTAGTTCTAGATTTCTTATTAGTTTTATATTTTCCAAACTGTGTAAACAAAAAAGTGGATTTTTTTTAATGTTGAACTCTAGCCCATCATAAACTTTTTGTAGAAAACACTAAGGCCACTTTCACACTTATACGACTTGTCCCACGATTTGTGATGGCAAAGCAGCATGACAAGTCGTTTCCCATGATTTCCAATGACAACCATTCATATTAGTACGACTTCAAGTCATTCCGACTTCAAAGTAGTCCCTGCACTACTTTGGTCCGATTTTGATGCCACTTACAGACATTCCCTGAAATCGTGGCAAAATCGTGCGACTTTCAAGTGACAGTAGTGTGAAAGGAGCCCAAAGGAAATTTATAAATGTACGATGAAAACATTAAGTGGCAAGTGCCCATCATACTCAACTGGGAAGAAGTGGCGCACGTGGGAATTTTCAGACCGAAGATGAAGCAAGATCTAGGAGGCCTCCAACAGTGCCAACTCCTGAAATTGTGGATCATGTTTATAACCTAAGTTTGATAGATTGGTGAATCTCAAGTTAAACAGTTTTTGAGACATCCATATCCTAGGAATGCATCAAGTTTAAAATGTATGAACAGTTGGGTATGCAGGAGCTGTCAGCCAAGTGGGCACCAAAGTGATTGAAACTAAGTGGACACCTCCAAGTTGAGGTTCCAGCATTTTGAAAAAAATAGTAATTTCTTGGAATCCCGATTGGTGGATCACCATTGATGAAAAATGGCTACACCACTATGGTCCAGAGAGACCATGGAGACCAAAGTCACTATGACATTAGGACCATGGAGAAACATGGTCACTATGATCCAGAGACCATGGTCAGTATGATCCAGGGATCATGCAGAAACATGGATTACACCACTATGATCCAGAGACTACAGATATCATGGTCACTATGATCTAGAGAACTTGGAGAAACTGTTACACCACTAAGACCCAAAGATTATGGAGACCATGGTCGGTATGATCTAGAGAATTTGGAGAAACTGTTACTTCGCTTTGATCCAGAGACCATGGTCAATATGATCCAGAGAACTTTGAGAAACGTAGTTACACCACTATGATCCAGAGACCATGGTCGGTATGATCCTGAGAACTTGGAAAAACAGTTACGCCGATTTGATCCAGAAACCACAGACCCCATGGTTGCAGAGACCATGGAAAACATGGTTTCTATGATCCAGAGACCATGGAAACCATGAAGAAAAGATGATCTGTACTCAGGTCGTTGCTCTTAAAAATGTGTAGTGTTTATTAACAAGCCACAGTGGACAAACGCAAAATAGGAATGGTTGACACGTTTCAGCCTATAAGGCCTTAGTCATAACCACTTTTTTGTTTATACCATGGAAACTATGGTCGCCACGATCCAATGACCATGGTCGCCACGATCCAAAGACCATGGTCGCCACGATCCAAAGACCATGGTCGCCACGATCCAAAGACAATGGTCGCCACGATCCAAAGACCATGGTCGCCACGATCCATAGACCATGGTCGCCACGATCCATAGACCATGGTCGCCAAGATCCATAGACCATGGTCGCCAAGATCCATAGACCATGGTCGCCACGATCCATAGACCATGGTCGCCACGATCCATAGACCATGGTCGCCACGATCCATAGACCATGGTCGCTATGATTCACAGACCATGGCAAAACATGGATTCACCATTACGATCTAGAGACCATGGAGACTATGATCCAAGATCGTAAACTGGTCTTTGGAGAAATTCAAGACCTGAAAGTCAGCATGAAAAGTCATGGTCACGTTTTTTTTAGAATAAAAAAAGTTTAGGAGCTTGTTTGCCCATAAACGATAGTATAGTGCAATAGGATGCAGAATCCCACAGAATCTAATTCGATTTCAATAGTTACTATACATATATAACTGACGTACTTTTCCATAAATCATAAAACATTCCGACTGTCACGTTGTTTCTTTTCACCCAGCATAACCGCTAACAAGGAAAAGTATTCAGCCCAGCCAAGCTGCTTAATCAGCAAATATCTTATAACAATGAAAAATGGCTTCCGATTGGTGGCTGTGAAGAATGGCACTTTGCTGAATAAAGGCAACATTCTGAAACCGTCCTGTATAAATGATCTTTTATTTAATCAGAGCCAGCCAGACAGGCTGAGGTAATGTAACATATTGTTTTTACCATTCAACCATCAGAAGTGCAGGAGTTAACTGGATGTGTTCCTTGCAGCAGCCCCACCACAGCCAGACTGGGTACCCTGTCTTTCCACTGGACGAGCTATGAGGTAATGCAAGGTATATGGAAAAGACATTCCGTTTTATGCACAGCACTTAGCTGCTAAAGCTCTAGAAATGCACCTCACAGCAACCGGACTCAGAATTCTAAGTCCTGAACCCCCTGATCCTGCCAGATCCATGAACAACATGACATCCAAGCAGACACTTTAATCCCAGATCTATGCAATCAGCGGCGCTAATGGAAGTTTATACCATGCATGTATGTTCTCATATAGCTCTTTTTCCATCAGATCAGTTCAGTGGCAGAGACATCAACATGGAACAAAATACGCCAAGTAGGATTACGTCTTCCAATGAAGACATTGGTTTAGCTTTGGGTTATAAAATTAGCATGACACGGGTATTTCCTAAAAATGTAATAGGAACCCTTCCAAGCACTACATATATGTGCCCAGCAGAATGCATGTCAATGGCCAGTTGATGCCAACATTTTATTCTTCTCACCCCTTTTCCCAACCAACAAAATGGTGACGGAGGGCCAGATTCTCAGAAGATATACAACGGTGTATCTCAGGAAACACCGTCGTATCTCTGGTTTTGGCCCCGGGTATCTATGCGTATGATTCCTAGAATCATTTTCGCATAGATACGGCGTAGATCCGACAGGTGTAAGTCACTTACACCGCCGGATCTTAGATGTAATTCGACGCTGGCCGCTAGGTGGCGTTTACGGTCAGTTCTCATTTGACTATGCAAATGAGCCTGATACGCCGATTCCCGAACGAATTTGCGCCGCGTCGTCGTCGTTTCCGTAAGCGCAAGGTTACCCCTGCTATATGAGGGGTAACCTTACGCCTGTCCACCGTATGCCATGTTAAGTATGGCGTCGGGTCAGCGCCGTCTTTTTCCGTCGGTTACGTCATTTTACTAAGTCGTCCGCGAATACGACTTTACGTCAATGACGCTCACGTCGGCGTCATTAACGTTTTCCGTCGTGAGCTGGAGCATGCGCACTGGGCTTTTATTCGCCCGGCGCATGCGCAGTTCGATCGGCGCGGGGGCACGCTTAATTTGAATACAAGCTGCCCCCTTTGAATTACGCGGCCATACGCCGGGCCATTTACACTACGCCGCCGCAAATTACGGAGCAAGTGCTTGGAGAATACGGCACTTGCTCCAGTAAGTTGTAGTGGCGTGGTGTAAATGGCTTACACTACGCCGCCGCGGATTCTATGAGAATCTGCCCCGGAGTCTTGATTTGTCCCAGTTGGTTTCATTTATCTGCAAATGGGCCTTTCAAATATTGTGGCAAGTAAAGAAATCGAATGTGACCAAAAACTTTTGAAACCTCTCCAAGGTGCTGCATGCAAAGTTCCGGGTTATTTGGCATGCAGTTGCTACCGAGACGCCTGGATGAGGAAACGTGTGGGGTGGGGCTTCCAGTGACGTCAATTGTACTTTTTGGAACAACCGATTGCTACACGCATGATACACTGATGGAAAGGCACTTCCTGACGGCCGTACGACTATATACGGCCTCAGAGTGGTTCCAAATCTCTGACTCGTCGTCTTTTTACGGCCTCCGCTCCTCCGGGCCACAGGGGGGCGCGCGAGCGCCGCACGTGCGTGCCCGCCGCATCACCGAGATGCCGATGCGCGTGCCTGCCGGCCGCAATGTCCGCCAGGCACCCACGATCAGCGGTTACAGAGACAAGGACGTGGATCTGTGTGTGTAAACACACGGATCCACATCCTGTCAGGGAGAGAGGAGACTGATGCTGTGTCCCTTGTACATAGGGACACAGATCGTCACCTCCCCCAGTCACCCCCCTCCCCCCACAGAAACACAATGCAGGGTACACATTTAACCCCTCCCTCACCCCCTAGTGTTAACCCCTTCAATGCCAGTAACATTTATACAGTAATTAGTGCATATTTATAGCACTGATCGCAGTATAAATGTGAATGGTGCCAAAAATGTGTCAAAAGTGTCCGATGTGTCCGCCATAATGTCGCAGTCCCAATAAAAATCGCCACCATTACTAGTAAAAAAAAAAAAAAATTATAAAAAATAATAATTCTGTCCCCTATTTTGTAGGCGCTATAACTTTTGCGCAAACCACGTTTATTGCGTTTTTTTTTTTACCAAAAATATGTAGAATACGTATCGGCCTAGACTGAGAAAAAAAAAGTAAAAAAAAAATATTTTTTCAAAATTGTCGCTCTATTTTTGGTTATAGCGCAAAAAATAAAAAACGCAGAGGTGATCAAATACCACCAAAAGAAAGCTCTATTTGTGGGGAAAAAAAAGGACGTCAATTTTGTTTGGGAGCCACGTCGCACAACCGCGCAATTGTCAGTTAAAGCGACGCAGTGCCGGAAGCTGAAATTTCACCTGGGCAGGAAGGGGGTATACGTGCCCAGTAAGCAAGTGGTTAAAGGCACGGAGGGAAGAACACACCTTGACTGGGCACAATGCATGTATATCATTTTTGACTGAGAGTTTGTGCACAAGAACACTTTTATTCAGGTGTAATATACATTGTAGTTATGTAAATATGGTAGCGCTGCCTTCACCCTAACCACTTGCTTACTGGGCACTTAAACCCCCCTCCTGCCCAGACCAATTTTCAGCTTTCAGCAGTGATGCACTTTGAATAACTGCACGGTCATACAACACTGTACCCAAATGACATTTTTATAATTTTTTTCCCACAAATAGAGCTTTCTTTTGGTGGTATTTGATCACCTCTGCGGTTTTTATTTTTTGTTCGAAAAATTTAAAAAGATAAAAACAAAATTACTATTTTTTTATATTTTGTTATAAGATTTTGCAAACAGGTCATTTTTCTCCTTCATTGATGTACGCTGATGAGGCTGCACTGATTGGCACCACTGGTGGACATTAATAGGTGGCACTGGCAGGTGGTAATGGTGGGCACAGACGAGGCAGATGTGCCTCCTTCCTCTTCGGGACCGATGTCCCTTGCAGATAAGTCGGTGATGTATTTTTTTTACCTTAATATCTACCTTAAATCACACTGCTATTTGCCTAGCGTATTTGTTTGTAGCCTAAATACTGACATTTTCACCTAAAAATGTAATCTAGTAACTTTTGTGAAATGCCAGTAAAAACGTGGCTGCGCCAGTAAATTTCGGGTGTCGTGCCAGTAAATTTTAATCCGGTAGGTTGGCAACACTGGCTGTTGCAATAAATTTTGGACATAGCCATACACATATAAAATAGGATTTTCTTTTTCTTAAAGAAATCCAATGAAAGGAGTGCAATATATGCAGTTAGCTGAAATTAGCCACCCACCCCCCACATCTTACACAAGGTGGCATACGGCTGCTGTAGGGCAGAGACCTGCTGGTAACACAGCTAGGTTTTTACCCTCTAGATCTGGTATTCCAATTTTTTTTTTTTTATCTTTTCAATAAAAGATGAACGTCTGACGGGGAGAGTCCCTGCCAGCCGACTCCAGACATCCTCCCGGGGAGCTCTGCATCATTGCGGAGATTCGGAATGACCCGACTTTCCCTCGTCTGACCAGTTCTAAGACAGATCTGTCAAAACACTTTCCAACATCCTGCAAAAGGACTCCAGTACAGACTCCGCCGTTCACTGAGGTCACAACACAGCTGGATCTACTGGAACTGAAATGTCACATTTACCTTAGACAACCAGACTTCCCAAAAAAGAATATTCATATGTATAGCAAAGAGAGTATCTATGATCATTCACAGAGCCAGAGTACAAAACTGCATGTACAGCTGTGCTCATAAGTTTACATACCCTGGCAGAATTGTTTTACTTCTTGGCCATTGCTCAGAGAATATGAATAATAACACAAAAACATTACTTTCACTCATGGTTAGTGTTTGGCTGAAGCCATTTATTATCAACCAACTGCGTTTACTTTTTGTAAATCATAATGGCGACAGAAACTACCTGAATTACCCTGATCAAAAGTTTGCATACCCCGGTGATTTTGGCCTGATAACATGCACACAAGTTGACACAAAGTTTGGAAAGGCTACAAGACCCCTTTCACACTGGGGCGCTTTTCAGGCGCTTTAGCGTTAAAAAAAGCTGCATCTGCAATCCCAATGTGAAAGCACCGAGTGCTTTTACACTGAGGCGCTGCGCTGGCAGGGCGTCAAAAAAAGTCCTGCAAGGAGCTTCTTTGCAGCGCTTTAGGAGCGTTGAATACACGGCTCCTAAAGCCCCCTTCTCATTGAGGGATCTTTTTTAACGCCAAAGCACCTGAAAAACACCCCAGTGTGAAAGCTGTATGCGACCGTCGGAAGGCTGTCAATCAAATAGGAACGCCCAGTCCCGAAGACCATACCCGGAAGCGGCGGAGAACATCTATCTCTAAAATGGTAAGTACTGCATTGATTTTAAACAAAACACCCGATTCTGCTTCCCGTAATTAGGCCCAATCTAATGTTAAAAAAAAAATGTCGGGTGAACTCTCGCTTTAAGTTGAAAAATAAACAGATTCACTAGCAGGATCACTAGGTAAAAATCAAGGAAAAAAGACAAAGACATTTAAAAATAAAGAAAACAAATGTAACCTTCACAGCTAAGGATTGGTATAGTGCAAATTAAAAAACGGTTAAATTCTTAATTATGAAACTTAATACTGCGTGGAGCAGAATCTCTATGACACAAATACTTGTCAAGCTATGATAAAAATCAAAAAGGTCAATTTATTTATTTTTCCCTCTACAGTCGTCCAGACTAAACTATAAGCCGGATCCCCCTCCTTTGATAAATAAGTGACCCGTGGCCCGGGCGGCGGGCTCTGATCTCTGGAAAGGTCTGACAAGGTCGCTGCGCTAAACCACCCCGGTAGAATGCGGAGCATTTAGCAGCAAATCCGAAGGATTAATGACAATATAAACAGCTTCTTCATAGGCATGAAATATGCTGAATGTGTGCTGAGCCCCGCCATCATTAGAGGAATGACGATCGCTACACCGCTCTTCTTTTTAGCTTTTATCTCATCCGCGTTTTACAAAAATAGCAAGGTCAGCAACTTCCACAACCCGAGTTCCCTTTTCTTATAACACACAGGGAACGCCACAATAATCCAAAATATTACGGCTATAAGTATTAGGCCTCATGCACACTGGACGTTTTTGGACGTTTTTACAGCTGCTGTTTTTGGCAGTAGACGTTTTTTTCTACAGTCAATAAACGCTCTATCATGTTATCCTACGTGTCCATGCACACATAGGCTGTTATCAGCAGTTTTGGGCAGGGGCGTTTTTGAGCAGTAAAAAAAAACAACAAAACTAGTGGGTTCTGAGAGACGTTTTTCAGGTGTAAAAATCCTCTAGCGCTGATAAACGTCGATAAACGCTGATAAACGCTGATAAACGCCACTCACCAGTGTTTTTTAGCGTTTTTGATCCATTTGAAAAAATAAAATAAAAAATTGTTTAACAAAAAAAACGCTTAAGAACGCCAATGCGGATATGGAGAGCTAAACATCCCACCTCCACTTGTTACTCCCACCTCTCGCAGACACATCGATCATCGGCTAGGATAGACCTGGCATTTGCGAACCAGGCTATGCTATCCTATGTGGGGGGGCAGATTACTTGGCAGGAGGGCTATCGGATCATAACCCACTCTCCGTCTCCCTGCTCTTCCCGGCGGTTGGGGGTGGCAGGAGTTGGAGACTGTCTCCGGGCTGGTTACAGGAGGAGCAGGTTTCTAATCACCTGCTTGAAGCAGTTGACAATTATTGGACCCAGAACGTGGACTCGGCTGATCCACTGGTGGTTTGGGATGCGTTTAAGGCAGTGATACAGGGGGAATCTATCACGGCTATTAAGAGGGTCAGGGTAGATCAGAATGCGGACATTCAGGGGCTCCAGGACAGAGAGAGGGACTGTGCATGCTACGGACCGGACTGATGCTTCTTACTCTGCCTTGCTGGAGGCTAGACGTAGACTTTCTATGCACTGTAATGACCTTGCGCATACGGAGGCTAAACATAGAGCAAATTCACTGTTTTCTGAAGGGGACAAGAATGGGAAACTTTTGGCTAGGTTGGTGGCTGACCAAAATCATATAGAACACATTTTGGTAGTGAGGGGGCGCAGTGGAGATCTGGTCGGGGACCCGACGGAGGTTTTAGCTGAGTTCCAGGCATTTTTTTCAGCCCTGTATGCCCCGATACCGCCGTATGACAACGCGGCCCTGAGTGCTTTGCTGGGGGGTTTATCCCTTCCTAAGTTGTCGGAGGAAGACTGTGTGGCTCTAGATGCTAAAATTACAAACAAGGAGGTGGTGTCTGCGATCTTTGCCTTGCCACCTAGTAAAGCGCCGGGTCCGGATGGCTTCCCGGCAGACTTTTACAAGTTCTACGTTGACCAATTGGCCCCTAGGCTTACGACATTATTTGAGTGCTGCCTGCAGAAAAAAGTGCTCCCAGCCTCCATGCTCGATGCCTATATTATTCTCTTGCTCAAGCCAGGTAAGGATCCGCTAGAATGCTTGTCGTATAGACCCATTGCCTTACTTAACATGGACCTTAAGATTCTGACGAAAGTATTAGCGAGGAGACTGGCGTTGGTTATTTCATCCCTGGTGGATGTGGACCAGACGGGTTTTATGCCGGGTAAATCCACAGATACTAACCTGAGAAGACTCTTTACGCATTTACAGCTTCCCAATGTTGATTTGGCCTGCAGGGTAATAGTCTCTATTGATATAGAAAAGACCTTTGACTCAGTGGACTGGAATTTTATGCATACAGTTTTTGAGTCCATGAGCTTTGGTCAATCTTTCAGACAGTGGATTGCGCTCTTGTACAGTACACCTAGGACGGCCATTCGTATGGGGGGGGGTCTACTTCTGAGTATTTTTCGATTGGGAGGGGCACTAGGCAAGGGTGCCCCTTGTCACCCTTTTTGTTTGCCCTCATGATGGAGCCTCTTGCAGTGGCGCTGAGGGCGTCGTAGGGCGTGAAAGCAATTCGGGTGGGTAGTATAAATGAGGGCCTGGCTTTGTACGCGGATGACCTCCTGTTATTTTTAAGGGACCCGGGGGAGTCGTTGGTCACTGCTCTGGGTATTATGAACACCTTTACTACATACTCAGGGTTGAAAGTTAATTGGGGCAAATCGTCCATTCTACCTTTGGATGAAGGGGCCAGTGCAAAGGCGGATCCCAACTTACCACTTAAATGGGTTACTCAGATAACTTATCTGGGAGTGAAGGTAACGGCGAGTGTGATGGATTACAGGTCTCTTAACCTGCTGCCCCTTTTTACATTCTTTAAACAGAAAGCACAGACTTGGCAGAAACTTCCCCTGTCTCTGATTGGCAGGGTTAATCTCCTAAAGATGAAGATTCTCCCGGTTATTTTATATTTTCTGAGGAATGCTCCGGTCTGGATATCGAAGTCTTTCTTCCGGAAACTAGATAGTATCTCCAGTACATTTCTCTGGGCACCCAAAACGCCTAGGGTGGGGTTGAAGGTTTTGCAGGAACCATGGGGTCAAGAAGGGCTGGCGTTGCCTGACTGGCGCAAGTATTACTTGGCGGGGCAATTAGTTTTCGTTCATAGATGGTTGAGTTTGGACGCAGGGGATTCGGCTACTATACTTGAGGCAGCCCGTCTGGGCTCGTATGAGTCCCTTCGGTTGGCGATCCATCGGGGTACGGGTAAGGACCTCCCACTGACAGATTCTATGAAGGCCACTGTTAAGGCGTGGGTGGAGGTGGAGAAATTGGCTTGTCCAAGTTACACGGGGGTCTCCCCCTCGACTCCCCTGTGGATGAACCCGAAGCTACAACATTTTTATAAATTTGACGACGCTGTTGGCTGGGCGGTTAAGGGGGTTAAATTGCTTAAGGACATTACGCGTGATGGGGTACTTTTAACGTTCGACCAGTTGAAGGCCAAACATGATCTTCCTAATTAGCAATTTTTCCAGTATTTTGAGACTGAGGCACGCATTTTGAGACGCAGGTGGTTGAATCCTTTCCTTCTCGATTAGAGGACCTCCTAATGACAGAAGACTTACCCAAAACTTTGTCAGTGACGTATAGAGAGTTATTTAAAATCAGTCCTAAGGCCTTAATAAAATGCAAGAGAGCAGTGGGCGGCTGAGGTTCCTGGTATACAAGGGGAGGAGTGGGATGACATGTGGGACCGTCCATTTAAATATCTGGTGCCGGCTAGGGACAGGCTAATTCAGTTTAAATTCCTGCATAGGGTCTACTATACCCCGGCTAGGCTGGCATCGATCTATCCGTCGGTGCCCCCTGAATGTTGGAGGTGTACTTTTTCGCCAGCGGACGCACACCATGTGTTTTGGGACTGCCCTCAGATTCAGCAGTTTTGGACTGGGGTCACGTCCTGTATAGCGGGAGTACTGGGGGTACCTGTACCTCGGGAAATAAGTGTATGTTTGCTGGGCTTGGTGGAGGAGGTGGTCCCGTCCAGGGCGCATAGGACGTTACTCAGCATCCTCCTGTTCTATGGGAAGAAATCTATGTTGCTTAAGTGGAGGAGTCCAGGGGCCCCAGAGATAGCATTCTGGAAGGGGCTGGTGAATGCTATGCTTCCATATTACAAGGCAACGTACTTGTTTCGGGGGTGTGTGGGAAAATTTTAAAAAGTATGGAGGGCCTGGTATAAATCTGATCAGACGGTTGGGTAGTGAGGAATGGTAAATAATTTCGGAAGTTTCCTGTTTTGTGTATTTGCTTTAATTTACTCCAGGTGCATCGGGAGTGGGATCTGGGACGTTTATTGAGCGAGGTGGAGATCCTTCTTCAGAGGCGCCTCGCGCTAGGTTTTGCAGGGGGAAGGGAACTGAGTAGAGGGGGGAGGGAGGGTGGGTGTTCTGTTGGTTATTGCCATCTGTGATGGCTCTGTTTTTATGTACATGGTCATGTTGACCAATGGTATACTTGGTGTTGTACCAAGGGATGTGTGTTTTGTTATGCCAAAAAAATTTCAATAAACAGAAATTTTCAAAAAAAAAAAAAAGAACGCCAATGCGGAAAAACGCTAATAAACGCTAAAAACGTTATTTTAAAAACAAAGTTGAAAAACTCACTGCAAAGCTACTGGCGTTTTTATAGCGTTATTTTAACGTCCGGTGTGCATGAGGCCTAAAAACGTAACAGCTGAACAACAAACACGTTTTTATTTTTCTCTCTCTCCACCCTGACCCATCACTGCGAACCGTCCCGTGTCTCCACCCCCTATCCTCCTCTTAGTATCACTCCTTTTAGAGAATGCAGAGCCAATTATTTTGTGGTGTTTAGTAACTTGCATAGAATTGGTTAATAATGAATCCCACCCAGCAACAATTGACCCCCCCCCCCACAGGAACAAAATACACCCCCAGCAACAACAGATCCCCCAGCAACAATAGACCCTCCCCCAGGGAATAAAATACACCCATCAGCAACAATATAGACCACCCTCCCCAAGATCAAAATACACTCCCAGCAGCCGGCATTAATAGACCCCCTCAACAGATTCCCCCCCCCGACATGAGAACCCCAGAGTAAAAGATCCCACACCAACAACAACAGATACCCCAGCAACAGTAGACCCAACCCTGCAGGGAACAAGTAACACCTTATCAGCAACAAAAGACACCCCACCCCTGGATCAAAATACACCCCCAGCAACAATAGATTTCCCAGCAGTCGACATTAAATAAACCCCCGCCCCCTCAACAGTGGCTCAGGTTAAAGACCCGTTGAAGGATACTCCCCAGCTGGTCTGCACATGCCCCAAGCACCTTGGGGATAACTCCATCAGGGTTTGCGGATTTTCCTGTCTCAACTGTCTACTCACCTCATCAGCTGTAAAAGAGGCTGATGCACTTTACCGTAAAGGAGGAGTAGAGTTGTTCTTATAAAAAGAACAACCGGTAAAAGTATCCAATGGGGAGAACACAAATTAAAGGAGGAAGGACATCTAGTATGAGGAGTGGAGGGTACATCTTTGTATTGAATCTAAGGGAGTCCAAGCCAGGGTCTCCTAATCAAACCTAAAATTGGTTCAGTTTATTTGCCCTCTCCACATAACTCCAAGTCCCTCCGACCAACCAGCTAACCTCCTAACCCACGCCTGTAATAGACAGAATGCGGATCCAATGCTGGGAGGTGTTCTGTCTATTACAGGTGCGAGTTAGGAGGAGGCGGGGATGTGTGTGAGAGCGAGCAGAGCGGAGGAAAGTTCAATGAAAGGCTGTTACAGCGGGCTATATCGCACGGTGATACCGCGGCCCTCCTCTACCTTCATGCTCTCTGCCACGGGGTGAACAGTGGAAGAACAGCTCCCGATCAACCCCGCCGGCAGTGCTCGCCCCCCACTCCACATCATGCAATGAAGCGGTGAGGCGCATTTAATATTTAAGGTTGTCTGTGATCCCGTGGCTCTCCTCTACCTCCTGTCATGACCTGGCCTGTAATGGGGGCACGATGAGTCTGCAATGGGGGGGCACGATGAGTCTGCAATGGGGGGGCACGATGAGTCTGCAATGGGGGGGGCACGATGAGTCTGCAATGGGGGGGCACGATGAGTCTGCAATGGGGGGGCACGATGAGTCTAATTGTGTAATTTCAGGAGATAATTTATGAGGGCATGATTAGCGGCAGAATTAGGGGCGGGGCATGGTAGGGGTTGGACGGGAAAATTGGTGGCGAATAACCCTTGAGGCATGGCTAGTGGCTCAAGACTTGAAATTTTGAGCCCTGGTATAGTGTACTTCTGCACAAACATACAGATGGAGGAAGAGTCTGCAGGGGCCCAGCAGTCTGACACCCCGCAACACCGATCTAGGTAAAGAGTCTCTCACGGAGACTTTTTACCACGTGATCAGCCGTGTCCAATCACGGCTGATCACGATGTAAACAGGAAAAGCCGGTAATCGGCTTTTCCTCACTCACGTCTGTCAGACGCGAGTAGAGGAGAGCCGATCAGCTGCTCCTGTGACAGGGGGGGGTTTGTGCTGATCGATTATCAGCACAGCCCCCCCGAGGATGCCCACTGGACCACCAGGGATGCCCCCTAGACCACCAGGGATGACAAGGACACAAAAAATGGATGCCAATCAGTGCCGCTATGGATGCCAATCAGTGCCCACAATGGGCACCACTGATTGGCAGGCATTGTTTGGCACTGATTGGCATCGATTAGTACAACACATACGATAGTTCCACCTATCAGTGCCAATCCATGCCGCCTATCAGTGCCCATCCGTGCCGCCTATCAGTGCCCATCTGTGCCCATCCGTGCTGCCTAGCCGTGCCGCCTATCTGTGCTCATCTGTGCCACCTATCCGTGCCCATCCGTGCTGCCTATCCAAGCACATCCATGCCGCCTATCCATGCCGCCTATCAGTGCCCATCCGTGCAGTCCATCAGTGCCGCATATTAGTGCCCATCAATGCCACCACATCAGTGCCACCTCATCAGTGCCAGTCAGTGCAGTACCATCAGTGCCCATCAGTGAAGGAGAAAACGTACTTATTTACAATGTTTTATAACAGAAACAAAAAAAAAACGTTTGTTTTTTTCTAAATTTTCGGTCATTTTTTTTTTTTGCAGAAAATAAATATCCCAGAGGTGATCAAATACCACTTGGGCCCCTTTCACATTGAGGCGTTTTTCATGCGGTACAGCGCTAAAAATAGCGCTGCTATACCGCATGAAAAATCATGCCCTGTAGTCTTCAATTTGAAAGCCCGAAGGCTTTCACACTGAAGCGGTGCGCTAGCAGGAACGCTCCAAAAGTCCTGCTAGCCGCATCTTTACCGCGGTATAGGAGCGGTGTGTTCACCGCTCCTATACCGCGCCTTCCCATTGAAATCAATGGGAAAACGCGGTAATACCGCCCGCAACGCGGGCGGTATTAACCCTTTTTCGGCCGCTAGCGGGGGTTAAAACCTCACCGCTAGCGCCTGAATATCGGGGTAAACACGAATACTAAACTACAAATAGCGCGGCTATACCGTCACCGCGGCTGCACGCTGCAATGTGAAAGCAGCCTAAAAGAAAGCTCTATTTGTGGGTACAAAATGATAAAAATTTCGTTTGGGTACAGTGTAGCACGACCGCGCAATTGTCATTCAAAGTGCAACAGCGCTGAAAGCTAAAAATTGGTCTGAGCGGGAAGGTGTATAAGTGCCCGGTATGGAAGTGGTTAAAATTATTGCATTTTAGCCTTCATTCACCAATTCAGACCACCCCGACACAAAGCAGCACAGGTCAGGTGATGGTCCAAGCCCGGCGTGTCCGACATTACGCCTCCAATTAAAACTCCTCGTTATGAGAGCCGCCTGGAGGAAGATGAGCGGCCCCCCGTGCTTCATTGAACGTGTTGGCCTGGCGGTGACACAGGCACAGATGGATGGATATAATTGGTCGGTGACTTCATGTGAACCAGGCGAGTCGCAGTCATTACTAACAGCTTCCACTGAGAAATGTTACAGAAAGATCTCCATTCATAAAGAATGTAGAAGTTAAATAGGGTGACTCCACACTAAAATTAGTGGAGGGTTTAAATGTGTATTCCTTGGATGAGGACGGTGAGGGGGGGGGAGAGTTGTAGATACAGTTACAGAGAAGGGAGGAAAAACAGGAGCCATGAAAATGAGGTCATGTTCTTAAGCTGGAGAGGTGAATACACAGGAGGAAAAAATAAAAAGTAATAATAAATAACTAAAACACCCCAACACAAAATAAATAAAATGTATATGGTGCAAACTGTTGGTGCCAAATAAATCCTGTATAATAATAATAATAATAATAAAGGGGTAGTAAAGGCAATTTTTTTCCCCCTAAATAGCTTCCTTTACCTTAGTACAGTCCTCCTTCACTTACCTCATCCTTCCATTTTGCTTTTAAATGTCCTTATTTCTTCTGAGAAATCCTCACTTCCTGTTCTTCTGTCTGTAACTCCACACAGTAATGCGAGGTTTTCTCCCTGGCGTGGAGTGTCGTGCTCGCCCCCTCCCTTGGGCTACAGGAGAGTCAGGATGCCCACTAACACACAGCTCCTTTCTCTATCTGCAACGTAGAGAGCGTCCTGACTCTCCTGTAGTCCAAGGGAGGGGGCGAGCACGACACTCCACGCCAGGGAGAAAACCTCGCATTACTGTGTGGAGTTACAGACAGAAGAACAGGAAGTGAGGATTTCTCAGAAGAAATAAGGACATTTAAAAGCAAAATGGAAGGATGAGGTAAGTGAAGGAGGATTGCACTAAGGTAAAGGAAGCCATTTAGGAAGAAAATGTACCTTTACAAACCCTTTAATTAACCACTAACCTTAAAAAATAAAATAAATTTTTTTTTAATAACAAATGCCCTAAACCCAACACAAAAAAAATAAATGGTACAAACTGTTGGTGCTATATAAATCCTGTATAATAATAATAATAATAATTATTATTATCATTATCATTATTATTATTATTATTATTAACCACTAACCTTAACCCTTAGAAAAAAAAATAAAGTAATAATAAATGCCCTAAGGCCAACACAAAATAAATAAATAGTATATGGTGCAAACTGTTGGTGCTGTATAATAATAATAATAATAATAATAATAATAATAATAAACCACTAACCTTAATTCTTAAAAAAAAAAAAAAAAAAAGGTAATAATAAATAAATGCCCCAAACCCAACACAAAATAAATTATTATTATTAATAATAAATAATAAACCCCTAACCTTAACCCTTAGAAAAAATAAAGCAATAATAAAAAACTAAACGCCCGAACAAAAAAATAAATATTATTATTATTACTATTATTAATAATTTCAGGTTTGGGTGTTTATTATGTTTTTGTATTATTACTAGTAGTAATGCATTATTTTTTTTTAAGGGTTTGGGGTTATTTATGTATTATTACATATTATTAATTTATTTTATTTATGATGATTTTTAGCTATTTGTGTATTTTTCTTAAGTGTTACTTAATAGGCATTAAGACCGCTTTCACACTGAGGCGCTTTACAGTTTTGTAGACGCTATAAATTTTGCGCAAACCAATCAATATACGCTTATTGCGATTTTTTTTACCCCAAAATATGTAGAAAAATACATATTGGCCTAAACTGAGGAAAAAATTTGTTTAAATTTTTTTTTATTGGATATTTATTATAGAAAAAAGTTAAAAATATTGTGATTTTTTTCAAAAATAAACAAATTCTTTTGTTTATACGCAATAATTAAAAACCACAGAGGTGATCAAATACCACCAAAAGAAAGCTATATTTGTGGGGAAACAATGGTAAACATTTAATTTGGGTACAGTGCTGCATGACCGCGCAATTGTCATTCACAAGTGTGACAGCGCTGAAAGCTGAAAAATGTCTTGGGCCAGAAGGGGGTGAAAGTGCCCTGTATTGAAGTGGTTAAAAAGGTGATGGGAGGGAGCTCCAGCACAGAGTCTGTGACTGACAGCCTCAGGTTCCTGTGTGCTGCAGTGGTTGGCGGCGGAAATTATTATTTTTTGGTGGGGGGGGGGCGGGGTGGCAAACAGTATAAGCCCCCACCCCCCCCCCCCCGGGTTGGTCAATCACACTGACCCCATCACCAGCGGCTTCCCCTGCTGCTCTCCTGCGGCCTTTCGTTCTCCACTTCATCACGACGGCTTCCGTTCCCTCCCTCCTGCTCGGCGGCCAATCAGGAGTCTTCTCTTTTTCTGAAAGGGGCCGGACGCATGAATAGATTCATGCTATGCATGAATCTACCATTACCATATAGGGGAGTGGAGAGAGGGGGGCGGCACCTGGGCGCCCCTAATTGACAGGCCGCTACTAGTGAGCCGTGTGAAGGGGGTCTCTCCCTTCCCGGGGGGGGGGGGGGGGGGGTCTCTCCCTTCCCGGGGGTGGGTCCCACCCCTCCCTTCCTTTGGGGGACCCCACCCCTCAGTTTTCACCGAGCTCTGCAGAGTGTACATTTTAGCTCCCCGCTTTCTGAAAGTTCAGACAAGCTGTATAAATTCTGCACTGTAAATGCAGAGCCGGCCCTACCATTGGACCCGATTGGTATCGCGGTCCCAGGCGGCACTTTCAGGGAGGCGGCAAATCAAAGTTCAAACTGCTGCCGAGCTCAGCAATGGGCAGCTGCGGGTGTCATGTGATTGGCTGAGCAGGTCATGTGCAGGGCATACATAAGGCTTGTGATTAACCTGGAGCTTGACTGTGGGTATCGCGCCAGCCCTGTGTAAATGGCTGTAGAGAAAAAAGAGAGCTGCAGAGAAAAGAGCGCTGCAGAGAAAGGAGAGCTGCAGAGAAAAGAGCGCTGCAGAGAAAAGAGCGCTGCAGAGAAAAGAGCGCTGCAGAGAAAAGAGCGCTGCAGAGAAAAGAGCGCTGCAGAGAAAAGAGCGCTGCAGAGAAAAGAGCGCTGCAGAGAAAAGAGAGGTGCAGAGAAAAGAGAGGTGCAGAGAAAAGAGAGGTGCAGAGAAAAGAGAGGTGCAGAGAAAAGAGAGGTGCAGAGAAAAGAGAGGTGCAGATTAACAGGTAAAACTTACGTAGGTGGATTTATCTTGTATCAGCTGAGGTGATTCACTTCACTGGTTATATATGTAAGGGTTTATAACCACTTTCAAGTATTTCAGTGGACTACATAACAGAAACAAAATGGGCAAAACAAAGCTACAGAGGCAGCATTCCATTTCTCGTTGCAATAAACAATGACCTACTTCAACGAGCCGTGCCACATTTTAAATAAAAAAAGGCTCAAAGCCAAGATTTTGATTTATATTTACAATGCCAGCTGTGATAAATGTAATGTCTGTGCCCTGGAGGAACATGTTCTAATTGACTGTACTCATAATATGCAACAACTAGCAGAATTCTAACAAAAAATAAAATAAAAAATAGCGTCACATATTGTAATATTCTATTATTTTCGTTTCCAATCTCCTGTTATTACAAAGATTAATTTATGCTCACAAATAAAATCATCACAAAAGGTTTACATCAGCAGAGAACAAATTGTTCCGCGAGTCTTTTCAGTACCGGGTGCCTCCTGTTCTGCCAAACATGATTTTTAGATTTATACCGCTAAATAAAAAAGGTCATTACTTCTTTCCAGCAACAGACAGCAAATTGTAATAAAGATTCTCAAGTGACGGTAAAGTGAGTTCCTCTGACCTCTCCAATCTTAACATGTGCCCTATTCCCTCCATCGTTACAGTCGCTTTAACCACTTGACCTTTAACCAGTCATGTGACACTTACAGTCTTTACATCAGGTGTCCCCATCACAGCGCCCCTTTACATCAGGTGTCCCCATCACAGCGCCCCTTTACATCAGGCATTCCCGTCAGAGTGCCGCCTTACATCAGATGTCCCCATCAGAGTCCCCCTTAACATAAAATGTGCCCATCAGCGTGTCCCTCAACATAAAATAAGGGTCACGCTGATGGGAACATTTTATCTTAAGGAAAACTCTAATGGGCAAATTTTATATTAAGGGGCACTCTGATGGGCACAACAAAACGTGTCCCTTAACATAAAATTTGCCCAACAAAATGCCACTTAACATAAAATAAGGGTCACGCTGAAGGGCACCTTGTATTTTAAGGGGCACTTTGATAAGCACATTTAGTTTTAAGGGGCATGCTGATGGGTATATTTTTAATGTGCACATTTTATGTTAAGGGGCACTCTAAAGGGTACAACAAAATGTGTCCATCAGTGTGCCCCTTAAAATATGCCCATCACTGTGCACATTAAAAATATACCGCATCAGCGTGCCCCTTAAAATTAAATGTGCCCATTAGCGTGCCCCTTAAAATTAAATGTGCCCATCAGCGTGCCCCTTAACATTAAAAAAGGTGCCCATCAGTGTGACCGTTAACATGATATGCCCAGCAGTGTGCACAATAAAAAATATTCCCATTAGTAATCACTAATGGCCCACATACATTGAATGCAAGAGGGCACTGAAATACCAAAGGGGCGGAAGCTGCGAAATAAGGAGAACCAGGACCCGGGAACTGCGAGCAGCAGGGGGGCGGAGCGCACGTGACGTCACGCCCCTACTCGCAAGGAGAGCCAGGAGTGGACACGGGAACCGCGAGCAGCAGGGTGGCGGGGCGCGCACGTGACGTCATGCCCCTACTCGCGGCCCGTGAGTCTTCTGTGAACTCGCGAGGAGCAGGCGCACGCACATAGCGTCACTGGTTGCTGGGGAAACCCACGGTCCCAACAAACCAAGGTAATTTTAAAATTACACTGGCGGCTTGGCGGTCCGGGCAGAAGCGGAACTCGGGCCGGACTTGGACCGCCATTTAGTGACGGCTGATCTATACCATTCTTCCACCGCTAGGTCTGTTCCCAAGTCCGACTGGTAATTTAGTCCCCCGCTCGTGCCAACACACTAGTAATGTTCCATTGACACTTTCTCCAGCTCTCTGACTGAAACTTGGGACAGACAGAGAGCTGGAGGCAAAGTCTGCAGGAGCCTGCCATTGCACCTGCCATCCACTGATGGTGGGTGCAATGCTTTGCATGCTTCTATGCAAAAAAAAAAAAAATGCATGTTTCCTGCAAATAAGGGTGCATTTATTTATTTTTCCTAAAAAGCAAACTTGGGCTTTAAAGGCCAGTTCCATGCACAATAAAAACAAAAAAATCTACCCTTACAGTGGGGCCCTCAATACTGCATTGTACGGTTTCAACCAACAGGCCCCCTGCATTGGAACAGCCACAACACCCATGTGTACAACAAACTAATAGCTGGAGAAGGTCCAGCGGTGTATCTACCCATGTCATTCTTTGTTGAAGGAATTCCAAAGCATGTTTCTAAGCAACTAACCAGTTTAACAAATCTGATTAACTAGCATGTCCGGACCACACACACAATTTAAAGAGCGGCAGAGAAACGAGCCATGTGATAGAAGATACTCCCTGGGTAGAAGGAAGTTAAATTGAAACTTGTGGGTTAGAACTCTTAAGTGTGTCACCATACCAAGACATTTTGGGACAATTTCATGCTCCCAACTTTGTGAAAACAGTTTGGGGACGGCCCCTTTCTGTTCCAACATGACTGCGCAACAGTGCACAAAGCGAACTTTTGTTGTCGTTAATACAGCCAACAATTACCTGATGGAGCATACACACTGTCGGATTATCTGACACAACACGTCCATCAGTCAATTATGGCCATAAGGTTGGATCGTGTGTACAGGCCTTAAGACTGGGATGCCATTAAAGTTCATGTGCGAATAAAGGCAGGTGTCCCATCACGTTTGCCAATATAGTGTATGTAATAAAAGTGCCTGTCTCAACTTCACATCTCGTACATAATGGGGGGCCTCCCTTGCCTATTCCATGGGAAATTTGAGGGGTGTGGTAGGATCCACGAATAGTTAAATACCCCCAGGTCTTCTATATTTAATGACATAATACATTTCTGTATTTCAAAATATTCATCAAAATCTGCTTCAGTATTGAAACTTGAAATTCTGCAGTAATTATACAGCCCCAGTCAACTAACCCAAGTCAATCCAAAGATACAAGTGTCTTAACATAACATAGTTAAAATTGGACATACACAGCTAAATACGATTCGTTTATTACAAAAAAAAGGCAAAGGCAAGGTCATCACAACCTTGATAATTTTCCCCAAAGGACATATCAGTAAATGAGGCGGCAATGAGAGGAATCCAATCAAAGGTTCTCATACTGGATTTATAAATTTATCATCATGAGATTAGATTGCAATACACACCTGCTACAAAGAGAAAGTCCTCCTAGATTTGATATTTTAGCTCAGGGGTGGCCAACCAGTGGCCTGCGGAGCCCTCTGATGTGGCCCGCGACATCCTGCTCTGGAACGGTGGGTTGGCAAGCCCAGATCGCAGGTTGCGGACCTGTCATACCACAGCATCAGTGTTGTACATGAAGCTGGTTGTAGAGGAAGAAAATGGCTGTGGAGCAGAGCCCCATAAGCCAATGCTTCCTGTACAGTGCCGGCTTTTGCCACGGGCAGAATCTATGGCAAAGTTAGCCAACCCGCAGGTTAGACATAGGTGCACTATGCTGCAACAGTGGTGCAGGTAAACTGTGTGAAAGCAGTCTTAGGCCCTTTTCACGTGATCGACCCTACCCAATTGGATCCTTAATTCACATCTACAGAGCGGCAAATGTAAACAGACTTTTGTCCGTTTACGCCTGCCTACCTCCAATTGAATCCTCTATAAACAAAAAAAAAAAATAGTATTCGTCCCCTTTCATCTGGGTGGATCGGATCGGAGGGCCTATAGAGTAGCTGTGACCCGTCATCTCATCCACCTGCTCCGCTCATTGTGGCCTGTGAATGGTTATCACGTTGCCTAAGTGGCCCTCGCTCTTCAAAAGGTTGGGCACCTCTGTCCTAAGACATCTTGCTCTCCAATTCCCTTGTTTTTTTTAATCCAAACTTTTTTTTATTTATTTTTTTAACAATAGATTTTTATTGTAAGTATTTACTTAACAAAACAGACTGACATTGTTATGTTAGTCATTTGTAACCAACTTAGTTAAATTGGTTCATAAGATTGTTCTTATAAAATTACAATATTTGATAGTCCAACCTACTCCTAATGGGTTCAAAACTGTAGGCAAGGATAGGCCACCAATTGAGTTAATTAGTTGAGTACAGAAAATTATATTATAATATATATATATATATATATATATATATATATATATATATATATATATATATATATATATATATATATATATATATATATATATATAAAGTGAAAATATAAATAAAAAAAAATATATAAGTGAAATAACTAAACAAAAATTGCTACATGGATTAATAAAGTGGGTCCAGGATGATATACCACATCTGGGGTATGCACATACATGACTTCAATGTACTTCTAACTTGTCAATAGATTAGACTCTTAAAAGGAGTTGTAAAGGAAAAAAAAATTTTTCCTGAAATTACTGTTTACAGGGTATAGAGACATAATAGTTAACCGATTCCTTTTAAAAATTATTAAAAATAGATAAAAATCAATCATATAAAATGTACCTACAGTTTCAGTTTCGTTTTTTTGCATGCTGTTTCATGCTTCTGTGATTAGCAGAGACAAAGAGCCAATACAGGGCAGTGATAGTTTGGAAAACGAAACCAATTGGTGTTGAGGGGTTTTAGACACACAGTAATCACACCTCCTTTTCTTTTAAGCGTGCACTGAATGCCGACATCCCTGGGGGGGGGGGGATAGTTCGCGTTTTTGTTTTTTCTGCTCCTTTATGCTGCATTCACACCTAGGCGACAAAACGCCTGAAGCGTGACGCTCGATACGCTGGAGGGGCGAATTTCCATTGCTGTCTATGAGATGGTTCACATCTCACGCCGAACGGCCGTACGCCTACCGCTTGAAAACAAGTCCCGGACCCTTTTTTTCAGGCGGCATTGGCGTTCGGCCATAGACAGCAATGGAAATGATTTGTGGAAAAAAAAAAGTTAAACAAATTGCGGCAAAATACGCCGCATACGCGGCGTTACAATGTGAATGTAGCCTTAGAGGTGGGAGGCGCGGTTGTTTTCGCTCTCCCAAGAGGGGGCGGAGAGGGGGCAGCCATTTCCTTCTATTCTTTGGTTTACCTTTCTGAATTGATAGTTGTTTACGGTTTGTTATAAAAAAAAAAAAAAAAGGCTACTACACTGCAATGCAGGATGGGGACGGTGATCCGGTTACGACAGCTAGATGCTGGCACGGTTATCTGCACAAATGTTTACTTACTGCTAAATATTTTTTTTTTTTTTTTATGCAATGCCTGTCTGATGGTTTTGTACGATTATTTTTCTTGTGCACAATAAAAAATCTTTCTAAAAAAATAAAAAATAAATCACACCTCCTTGATTAGTGACCACAGAGAGAAGCTCCCATGACTTTTCATCAGGAAACAAACTGTTCAGAACACAGAAGGATTACAGCAACATCAGAGCAAAAACGAACAATGAGGACATGAAACCAGGACTGCAGTAAGGTAAAGGAAGCTATTTAGCTAAAAAAAAAAAATTCCTTTAGTGACCCTTTAAGTATTTGGATGCTCTGGGATGGGAGAACCAAGCAATCCATTTCTTTCTGAATGTAATGGTGGAGTAGTTTTTATAAGCCAGCATTAATTCGTACTGGGCCTGTGCATCGATTCTGGCTAGAACCGTCGATAAGTTGGGTGCGTCCAAACTTTTTTTATTGACAAGGAAAAAAAGAAAAAGTGACTGTACATTTCAGGAATAAAGGATATACATGACAAACAATAACACGAGCATCGTAAAAAAGGTAGCTATTGAGGTACAGACTGTCACATCATATACATAGCATATACAAAAAAAAAATTTTTTTTTTTTTTTTTTTTTTTACTTTACAACAATAAAAAGGTAAGATACAATAAAAAAAAAAAAAGTTTATCGAGGGTTAGGCCTCATTTACACTACGGACCGTTTTGACGGCGGACCTGAACGGCAACTCCATGCATCCCTATGGAGCGTCGGATGTCAGCGGAGACATGTCCGCTGACATCCCACCCTATCCGATCCGCTAAAAACAGACGTATGGGGGCCACGTCCCCATCCGTCCATGCGGATCGGGTAAGATCTGATGAAAACGGGCATGCTGTCCGTTGTCATCAGATCGCTCCATAGGGAGACAGCGGTGCCCGACAAGCCCCTCCCCGCTCAGTGAGCAGAGAGGAGCTTGTCATCCGTCGGCTCAGCGGAGATCTGCGGACTGATCTCCCGCTGAGCTGACGGGAGCAGGCGGACTCCGGCCTAACTCAGGACAGCTTCTTTTGTCTACTCTCAGACATAAAACGTAGAAATTCCCAAACTCAGGCCTAAACCATTGTAACTCTTGGTGGGTTCAAAAGTGCGATAACCTATTCATCATAGGTGGGGGCAAGACTTTTGTTGTCAAGCCAATTTTGCCAAAAGGAGATCATTTTTTTTACCACTTTTCGATGATAAGCCAATTGTTCTCTGAGTAAAAGGGAATAAACATAGGCGATCCACTGCACTTTAGTAGGCACAGCAGCAGCCATCCAAAACCTAGTCCCCTTGTTACCGCCTCCCACACTTGCCTCCAGGATTTTTCCAGACCCTTGCCCATCTCCTGGAACTCCCTACCACAGTAGGTCCGGTCAACTCCTACCCTGTCCACTTGTAGGCGATCTTTGAAAAACTCGTTTATTCAAGGAAGCCTACCTCACCTCCATCTAAAAAAAAAGGTCCCCTCCATCAGATCATCCTCTGCAGCCATCAGTTTTTGTACCACCTCCCCCTCCCTTCAGATTGTAAGCTCCAGGAGCAGGACGTTTTGAAATGTATTGTAATTGTATTGCCCCCATTATATTGTAAACCTTTGCCTAAGCTATTGGCGCTATATAAATCCTGTATAATAATAAACCATATTAGAGTTTTCTATACAGTGGACCTTGGATTATGAGCATAATCCGTTCCAGGAGAATGCTTGTAATCCAAAGCACTTGCATATCAAAGCGAGTATCCCCATAGAAGTCAATAGAAACAAAGATGATTCGTTCCGCATTGACTTCTATGGCATGCAATACCACATGTGGCCAGAGGTGGGGGGCGCCGGAGAACCTCGGAAATACTCAGGGACAGCTCGGCTGATCTTGGAAACCCCTCGGAAAGGTTTGGAAACCCTCGGAAACGGAGAATTCCTGAGTGATTCCGAACGGCTCCAAACCGTTCCAAGTGTCACTGGCGCCCCTGCACCCCTGGCCAAATGCGGTACTGCACACCCCATTAGCTTGAATTCTGCGTGTTTTAATTCTGACTCGCAAACCGAGTCAAAATAATAAAAAAGTTGCTCGTTATTTAAAACACTTGTTAACCGCGTTACTCGTAAACCAAGGTTCCACTGTATCTCTAAAGCAACCAGTAATTGTGCTCAAGTTCCTGGGTCGGCCATTATAAGGTGTTCACACTCTCCCTGTTGGATATGAACGTTATATCTTGTAAAATGTAACATAAGGACTTGGAACACGCTGGTTGGTAGAAACACCAAGTCTGCTAAAAAAGGGAACGGATCAGGAATTGTAGAAGGCAGATGTCACTGATGGCTCCTCCGAGCCATACAAGCAGGGGCGGACTGACCATTGGGACTCTCGGGCACTGCCCGAGGGCCCCATGCCACTAGGGGGCCCCATCAGGGTTGCCAGGCTCAATAAAACCAGGGACAGTATGTAAAAATGTGTGTTTTCTTTACATCTGTCCCTGTTATGTCCAAAACCGACATGCTTTTGATGTGAAAATCCTGAGATTTTAGCTGCCCTGCCTCTGCACTGCCTCCTGGCGTGGTGGCCATCTGTAAGCCCGGGGGCCCCATGAGTTGTCAGTCCACCCCTGCATACAAGAACCACCTCTAAATAAAATATCACCTTTGGGTTGAATGAACCTTATAAAATTATATCAAATCGGTACATACAGCCAATGATTTATCTGCTATATCCATGATAATTTGATAAAAAAAAATCAACAATCATCTTACCAACAGTATCACAGGGCTCATCTTTGTGGACACAGAAATCAGTTCTAAAAAGAAAAAAAAACGGACAAAGAACATGTCATTGTTATGGCAGAGGCTGACGGGAAAGGCCTATGTGCTGAGTAAAGTGCTGCAGAAGTGGTCTTATTCCTATGGATTATCAACAAACTCCACCCACTGACCTGTGTACCGACTTACCAGATAGAACCGCAAGGCACAGACAATGTACCACGACTCCCCAAATCAATTATTTCCCCACTACAAACAGTAAGTGCACTAAACAAAAACAAAACAACTGTTCATCGTCTGAGGTGATAGATGGAGGTCTGGCAGCAGGGTGATTTGGTGGATGCTAGTTACTAGGGTTGTCCCGATACCGATACCAGTATCGGTATCAGGACCGATACTGAGTATTTGCAGGAGTACTCGTACTCCCGCAAATACCCCCGATACTGAAATAGAATACTTGTTCCTCCCCCCCCCCCCCCCGGCGCCGCAAACCGCAAAGCCGCCGTTAATCAGCGTGCGGGGAACATTACAGCTTTCATTTGAATAGCTGTATCCCCGCCGCGTATAGACACTCCCCCTTGCGCGGGATTGGACGGATGATCTGTCCAATCCCACACAAGGGGGAGTGTCTATACACGGCGGGGATACAGCTATTCCAACGAAAGCTGTAATATTCCCCGCACGCGCGGCATCATCAAGGTATGTAGGACATGGCTGCATTATGTGGGGGACATGGCTGCAATATGTGGGGGACATGGCTGCAATATGTGGGGGACATGGCTGCAATATGTGGGGGACATGGCTGCAATATGTGGGGGACATGGCTGCAATATGTGGGGGACATGGCTGCAATATGTGGGGGACATGGCTGTAATATGTGGGGGACATGGCTGCAATATGTGGGGACATGGCTGCAATATGTGGGGGACATGGCTGCAATATGTGGGGGACATGGCTGCAATATGTGGGGGACATGGCTGCAATATGTGGGGGACATGGCTGCAATATGTGGGGGACATGGCTGCAATATGTGGGGGACATGGCTGCAATATGTGGGGGACATGGCTGCAATATGTGGGGGACATGGCTGCAATATGTGGGGGACATGGCTGCAATATGTGGGGGACATGGCTGCAATATGTGGGGGACATGGCTGCAATTGGGGACACATTTAAAAAAAGTATCGTATTCGGTATCGGCGAGTACATAAAAAAAAGTATCGGTACTTGTACTCAGTCCTAAAAAAGTGGTATCGGGACAACGTTACTAGTAGCAACCAAGCGCTACATTAGAATTTTGAATTTTATCCATAGGCCAATCAAAAACCAGTGGAGGAATTGGCAGAGAGGGTTGTCAAACACTGAGTGGTTGGTAAGGTGGATAAGTCATGCAGCAGCATTTATCATAAACTGAAGGGGGTAGCCTATAAGGAATAGGCAAAGTTAAGGTGAAAGATAACCAGGGAGTGAATTAGTAGCTTGGTGGTGCTGTTGGTTAGGAAGGGGAGTATTTTGGATAGGTAAAAGCAGCATGATTTGGAAAGCGATTGGATGTCAGGAAGAAAGGAGAGGTCAGAGTCCAGAATTACATCAAGAATCTTGGCATGAGGGGTAGAAGGATAGTTATGCTATTGATCTTAATAGAAAAGGTTAGGGGAGAGGGCATGGGAGGTGGAGGGTAATTATGAGCTGAGTTTTTGAAATATTGATTTTTTTTTATGGGTGGTAGGACATCCATACTGATATGCCATTATGAAATGAGTGATGCACGAGACTGAAGGGATGAGCGGTGCCGGTAGAGAGACAGATTTGCATGTCATCAGCATAGAGATGGTATTGGAAGCCATGCAAGGCAATCAACTGACCAAGGAAGGAGGTTTAGATGAAAAAAAAAAAAGTCTGAAAACAGAGCCTTGGGAAATCCCTACCAAAATAGGAAGAGGAGACGAGGAGATGGAGTTGTAGGCGATACTAAAGGAGTGCTTGTATAGGTAGAGAAGATCTAGAAAAGAGCATAGTCTTTGAAAGCCAAGGATAGGTAGAGGAGATCTAGGACAGTGCAAAGTCTAGGAAGTAAAAAATAGGTAGAGCAGATCTAGGAAAGAGCATGGTCTAGGAAGCCAATGATAGGTAGAGGAGATCTAGGAAGCCAAGAATAGGTAGAGCAGATCTAGGAAAGTGCATAGTCTAGGAAGCCAAGAATAGGTAGAGCAGATCTAGGAAAGAGCATAGTCTAGGAAGCCAAGGATAGCTAGAGGAGATCTAGGAAATAGCTTAGTCTAGGAAGCCAATGATAGGTAGAGGAGAGCTAGGACAGTACAAAGTCTAGGAAGCCAAGAATAGGTAGAGGAGATCTAGGAAAGAGCGTAGTCTAGAAAGCCAAGGATAGGTAGAGGAGATCTAGGAAAGAGCCTAGTCTAGAAAGCCAAGGATTGGTAGAGGAGATCTAGGAAAGAAAATAGTCTAGGAAGCCAAGGATGGGTAGAGGAGATCTAGGAAAGAGCCAAGGATAGGTAGAGGAGATCTAGGAAAGAGCGTAGTCTTGAAAGCCAAGGCTAGGTAGAGGAGAACTAGAAAAGAGCATAGTCTAGGAAGCCATGGATAGGTAGAGGAGATCTAGAGAAGAGCATAGTCTAGGAAGCCTAGACGGTAGGGAGACATTTTTTTTGGGGGGGGGGGAGAGCATGTGATTCATCATAACAAACAGTGGCCCTGACATAATTTAAATTACCATATAATTGTAGTTTCTTCTTTACCTGGTCATAAGTACAGCTACATCAACAGGGGTTTCTTCTTTGGCTCCCGGAACATGGTTGTTTCCCAAATACTTGGTTCCTCCATACTCCTCATTCTGCCAATGGCAAAAGCTCTCCAGAGATCTCTCTCCATGATGCCCAATAGACAGCTTGGTCTGGAAAATGGACAGGAATGACAGTGAAATGGAATCTCACTAGAGGTGGGCAATAAGGCAATAAAATACTTTACACTTCTCTGTTAATGTGCCAATTTTCCTCACTTACTGGGCGGCTGTGCAGCAGGACCAGCTTGGTAACACGGATATTGACTTTAATTCCCAGGCTTTGGTGTTGAAACATGTTGTAAACCTGAAAGAACAGATATTCATATTCAATTACAAATCCACTTTTGACTGATATCTTTAATGAACTGTCTACAAATGTAATGTACAGAAACCATTCAAATATCTCTATAATAAAAACAGCGTTTTTAGTTTGTGTTGCTCGGATACAGTTTAGTTCCACTTTTATTTGCTCTATACCAGCCTCTCTAAAAACCTGCTTTAATATATGTACTTACACTATATTACCAAAGTATTGGGACGCCTGCCTTTACACCCACATGAACTTTAATGGCATCCCAGTCTTAGTCTGTAGGGGTCAATATTGAGTTGGTCCACCCTTTGCAGCTATAACAGCTTCAACTCTTCTGGGAAGGCCTTCCATAAGGTTTAGGAGTGTGTCTATGGGAATGTTTGACCATTCTTCCAGAAGAGCATGTGTGAGATCAGGCACTAATGCTGAGCAAGAAGGCCTGGCTCATAGTCGGCACTAATTCATCCCAAAGGTGTTCTGTCAGGTTGAGGTCAGGACTCTAAGCAGGCCAGTCAAGTTCCTCAACCCCAAACTCGCTCATCCATGTCTTTATGGAGCTTGCGGTGTGCACTGGTCCAAATCATTTGGTAGAGGAGGGATTATGGTGTGGGGGGGTTGTTTTTCGGGGGTTGGGCTTGGCCCTCTTAGTTCCAGTGAAGGGAAGTCTTAAGGCGTCAGCATACCAAGACATTTTGGACAATTTCATGCTCCCAACTTTATGGGAACAGTTTTGGGGATGACCCCTTCCTGTTCCAACATGACTGCACACCAATGCACAAAGCAAGGTCCATAAAGACATGGATGAGCGAGTTTGGGGTGGAGGAACTTGACTGGCCTGCATATAGTCCTGACCTCAACCCGATCAAACACCTTTGGGATGAATTAGAGTGGAGACTGCGAGCCAGGCCTTCTCGTCCTCATCAGTGCCTGACCTCACAAATGCGCTTCTGGAACAATGGTCAAACATTACCATAGACACCCTCCTAAACCTTGTGGACAGGCTTCCCAGAAGAGTTGAAGCTGTTATAGCTGCAATGGGTGGGCCAACTCAATATTGAACCCTACAGACTAAGACAGGGAAGCCATTAACGAAGATTTGCGGTCCAAGGACCCAGACTATGGAACGCTCTACCAACCAGCATCCGATTGGAGTAGGGTTGCCACCTCATCCCTTTAAAACAGAACGCATATTAATTACACAGGTTCTGAGGCTAATTTAATGCAGATAAGGCACCGAGTTTAATTACCACCTTAATCAGCCACAGAACCTGTGTAATTAATATGTGTTCTGTTTTAAAGGGATGAGGTGGCAACCCTAGATTGGAGGTAAACCACCTGGCCTTCAGGAGAAAGATCAAGACCCATCTCTTCTGAGGGCCCAGGGAATGGATACCAAGCGCCCAGAGGCGATTCAGTTTGCATGTGTTGCGCTATATAAGTTTCTCATTTACTCATTAAAACTTCATGTGCGTGTAAAGGCAGGCGTCCCAATACTTTTGACAATATAGTATTGCTGTTTCAGCTTGAAATAAAGTATATTGTAATTAGGCTATATTTATGAAAATTTCAGCAAGCATCGTTACAAACTTTTTTTAGTAAAGCAATGATGAACATAAAACCTACAATAACATATAGCAACTGACATCACACGATTGCCGGTGACTGCACCCAACACACTGCACTAAATAAAACTTGTGCAAATCATTTATATGCTGAAATTATATAAAAACTATTTTAAAGGCCATGTCATATTTTCAGGCATTTCATGTTGAAGGTTCACTGTCCAATTCCATGTGGGACTAAAGCCATGAATCAAAAGGACAGTTATGGTGCTTGGAGAGGACAGGAATATTTTGAGCCCATTCTCTAATGTTGGTGTAAATATAGTCGTAGGATTTATAGGTTAGGTGTTTATTTATTTGTGGCATGGGTGACATCATACTGTCGCCAATCTGAAAGACATTCCAGATAGTGGCTCCACATTTATGATGCTTGTGGACAGCTGTCGTGGAATTTTAACAGCGCCGCCGTCGTCAACTTTCACAGATACCGTAGATCTATGGAGGGAACATTAATAGGACATGAATAGGAGCGCGCCAATGTGGCCTGCAACACGATACATCAATGATATAATGCAGGTTTATATTCAGGTTTCATTATTATAGCTATTATACTGCATTCCAAATACATTTAGGCTCTGTTCACACTAATGTGTTTTTTGCAGAAGTGCATGGAAATTTTTTAACATGGGTTCCTATGTAACATGTTCACATCAATGCATTTTTGTGCCTCTGCGTTTTTGGAAAGGGCCAGGGAAATTTTTACCCGTAAAATGCAGCCTTTTGCATGTAATAAACTTCAATGGACCCGCATCCAAAACGCAAGTACCGCGTTTTTACCACGATTTGTGTATTTTTTTTACACTGTATATAGCTGGTTGCTAAGAAGGGGGCCGGGAAGCCGGCTGCCTCATCCTTAACAACGGATGAGTCATCAGCGGGCTTCCCCCTGAATGTAAAAAAAAAAAGAAAGAATTGCCGTAAAAAAAAAAAAAAAAAAAAAAAAAAAAAAAGGGGGAAAAAAAAACACAGATGTCACCACCCGTGGCATGATGGGTCAGAGGTGTCACGAGGGGGGGTGGCCTCCGGGTGATGTAATCCGATTGCCACGCCCCCATCGTTATTTAAAGGGTCACTAAAGGAAAAAATTTTTTTTGCTGAAATGACTGTTTACAGGGCATAGAGACATAATAGTTAACTGATTCCTTTTAAAAATTATTAAAAATTGATAAAAAAACAATCATATAATGTGCCTGCAGTGTAGTTTCGTTTTTGCTGTTGTTTCCTGGTTCTCTGATGTACAGAGAGCCACTAGAGGGCAGTCAGCCAATAGAGATCAGTGATACTTTGTCTAAAACTCCTCAGCACCAATCCAGTTTCGTTTTACACACAATAATCACATTAGTGACCACCGTGAGAAATCTCCCAGCACTGTGGTTATCAGGAAACAGGCAACCAGGAAGTGTCCAAAACAGAGAGGATTTACAGCAACATGAAAGCAAAAACGAACAATGAGGACATGAAACCAGGACTGCAGCAAGGTAAAGGAAGCTATTTAGCTAAAAAAAAAAATTCCTTTAGTGAACCTTTAATAAAGAGATTTTTAATACAGCTTACCTGTAAAATCTTTTTCTTGGAGTACATCACGGGACACAGAGCGGCATTCATTACTATATGGGTTATATGGAGTACCTTCAGGTGTAGACACTGGCAATCTCAAACAGGAAATGCCCCTCCCTATATAACCCCCTCCCATAGGAGGAGTACCTCAGTTTTGTAGCAAGCAGTATGCCTCCCAAAATGGTCCTCAAAAAAGAGGGGTGGGAGCTCTGTGTCCCGTGATGTACTCCAAGAAAAAGATTTTACAGGTAAGCTGTATTAAAAATCTCTTTTTCTTTATCGTACATCACGGGACACAGAGCGGCATTCATTACTATATGGGATGTCCCAAAGCAATGCTTACAATGAGGGGAGGGAGAACATCTCCAAGACAAAAGGATTTAATTTAGAGATATACTCAAATCATAATAAATCCAACTTAGTTGAGAAAAATAATTTTAAATTTTAAATTTAACTCAAAAAAGAGGAGCCCCCGGAATCCGAGGGTCTCAAACTGCAGCCTGCAGCACTGCCTGCCCGAAGGCAGTATCAGTATTCCTTCTTACGTCCAACTTGTAGAATTTTGTAAACGTGTGGACAGAAGACCAGGTTGCCGCCTTGCAAACTTGAGCCATAGAGATCTGGTGGTGTGCTGCCCAGGAGGCGCCCATGGCTCTAGTAGAATGAGCCTTTAATGATACTGGAGGAGGCAACCCTTTCAAGCCGTAGGCCTGAGTGATTAATTGCTTAATCCACCTAGAAATGGTGGACTTTGCAGCTGCCTGCCCCTTCTTGGGCCCATCCGGTAGAATGAACAGCACATCTGTTTTCCGGATCTTCTTTGTAGCTTTAAGATAGGCCTTCATGGCCCTGACAATATCCAAGGTATGCAGCAACCCTTCCTTTCTGGAAGTAGGTTTAGGGAAGAAGGATGGTAATACCAAATCCTGGTTCAAATGAAAACTGGATATGACCTTCGGTAGGAAGGATGAGGGCGGAGAACGACCCTGTCCTTATGAAAAACAAGATATGGTTCCTTACAGGATAAGGCCGCTAGCTCCGAAACTCTTCTTGCGGAAACTATGGCAACCAAAAATACTAACTTCCTTGTCAGTAGAACCAAAGGAATTTCAGCCAACGGCTCAAACGGTTGTTTCTGTAAACTTGACAGAACAAGATTTAAATCCCACGGACAAAGCGGGGATTTAACTGGAGGTCTAATACGTAAGACCCCTTGAAGGAAGGTCTTAACCAGCGAGTGGGTGGCCAGCGGCCGCTGAAACCACACTGACAGAGCAGAAATCTGTCCTTTGATTGTGCTTAATGCCAATCCTTTATCCACTCCTAGCTGGAGAAAACTTAATACTCTATCGATGGTAAATTTGCGAGAAAGCCATCGCTTGGACTCACACCAGCCTACATAGGCCTTCCAGACCCTGTAATAAATCACCCTAGAGACCGGTTTCCTGGCTCTGATTAGGGTAGAGACTACTTTCTGAGACAGACCTCTACCCCTGAGAATCAGGGATTCAGCTTCCAGGCCGTCAAATTTAGATGCCGTAAGGCAGGGTGGAGGATCGGACCTTGCGATAGCAGGTCTGGCCGTAGAGGAAGAGTCCAAGGGTCTCCCACTACAATCTTTAGGATGAGTGAGTACCATGCCCTTCTGGGCCATGCTGGAGCTACCAGGATGACTGGTATGTGTTCCACCCGGATCCTGCGCAGCAGGCGGGGTAGTAACTGGAGCGGGGGAAACGCATAAAGAAGTTTGAACTGATGCCAAGGGCAAACCAACGCATCGGTTCCGCAGGCCATCGGATCCCTTGAGCGGGATATGAACCTGTCTAGTTTCTTGTTGAGTCTCGATGCCATGATATCCACGTCCGGCACTCCCCATCTTTGGCAGAGTGCTTGAAAGACTTGTGGATGCAGAGACCATTCCCCCGGCCATAGAGTCTGGCGGCTTAAGAAGTCCGCCTGAAAGTTGTCCACTCCTGGAATGAATATTGCCGATATGCAGGGCACATGCGCCTCTGCCCATAGGAGAATCAAGCTCACCTCTCTCTGAGCGGCTTGACTCCTGGTTCCCCCTTGGTGATTTATGTATGCCACGGCCGTGGCATTGTCTGATTGAATTCTCACCGGGAACCCCTGCAATTTTGACGTCCAAGCCCTGAGGGCTAGTCGAGCAGCTCTGAGCTCCAAGATGTTGATGGGCAACTGCTTCTCTGGCTTTGCCCAAGTACCTTGGCGAGTGCAACCATCCAAAATTGCTCCCCAGCCCGTCAGGCTGGCATCTGTGGTCACTATCTTCCAAGCCACTGGGCTGAAAGACTTCCCCTTCAGTAGATTCTGAGGGTCTAACCACCAACACAGACTTTGTCGGACTCTTGATAAGAGCGGCAACGGGATATCCAAGGCCTGTGGCCTTCTGCTCCATGCTGACAGGATGGCTGCCTGTAGGATGCGAGTGCTTAGAACCAGTAGGATTAATTCCTTGATGGCTTTTACCTTCCTCAGAGGTAGGAACACTCCTTGTTGTTCTGTGTCTAATCTCATGCCGAGATATTCCAACTGCCTTGTGGGCTGGAAAGCTGACTTTTCTCGATTTAGGACCCAGCCGAACCTCTCGAGGTATTGGACCGTGAGGGCCACTGCTCGCTCCAAGCCGGGAGACGAGTGGTCTATGACTAGGAGGTCGTCCAGGTATGCTAGGATCGTGACCCCTTGGATCCTTAGCCTTGGCTAGGATCGGAGCTAGGACCTTCGTGAACACCCGGGGGGCGTAGCCCAACCCGAAGGGAAGCGCCACGAATTGGAAGTGACGCGAAGCCACCATGAAGCGTAGATATCTTTGATGTGGCTGATAAATTGAACATGAAGGTAGACATCCTTTATGTCTATGGACGCCATGAAGTCGTCCTTCTGGAGTGTGGCAGCTGCTGACCGCACGGATTCCATCCGAAATGAGCGATCTTTAGATATGCATTTACCATCTTTAGGTCCAAAATTGGCCCTGACATCTCCATTGGATTTTGGGATGATGAATAGGTTGAGTAGAAACCCAGCCCTGTTCCAGGACTGGTACCTCTACTATTACTTCCTGGGAAAGTAGATGATCTAATGCCGATCTTAATGCGGCTCCCTTTCCGGATCGTTTGGAATCCTCGACTTCTGGAAATGAGGAGGAGGAAACCTTAGGAAATCTAATTTGTAGCCTGTGGCCACGGAAGACCGTACCCACTCGTCGGGAATGCTGGCTTCCCAAATCTCTGAAAAGAGTCGCAGCCTTCCCCCCACCTTCGTGGGGGGGGGCGCCCCTTCATAAGGTTGGCTTGGGGGCTGGTTTTGCTGGTTTGCGAAACCACTGCCTTTTGCCCTCTAACAGCCTGTCCTTGTGATTTGCTGTGAAGCGAAGTTTGCTTTTGCAGGAGGCCCGCGATACTGCTTGGCATTAGAGGGCCCCTGCCCAGGGGAATACTGTCGTTTAAACGCAGGCCCCTGAACCTTCTTCTTAGTTGGCAAGAGAGTACTCTTGCCGTTTGAAATGGTTCTGAATGTATTTATCTAGGTCTTCTCCGAAGAGTCGTCCTCCATGGAAGGGGAACCCTACCAGGAGCTTCTTGCATGGGGGCTCAGCCTCCCAGCTTTTTAACCATAAGAGTCTTCTCATATGGATAAGGGGATAACGATAAACGTGACGCTTGCTGGATAGAATCCTTGATTGCGTCTACCGTAAAACATATGGCCTTAGGGACATCCGAAAATTCTTCTGCCTGCTGGCAGGAATAAGTTTAAGCATCTGCTTAAATTGATCCGATAATGCTTGAGCGACCCCAATCGCAGCCACAGCTGGCTGTACTACTGCCCCTGCAGTAGTGAAGGAGTTCTTAAGTAGTGCTTCCAAGCGCTTATCAACTGGATCCTTGAACACCTGTATGTTTTCTACAGGGCATGTTAACGATTTGTTAACACATGAGATGGCTGCGTCACTGCAGGAGTAGCCCATCTTTTGGAAAATTTTTCTTCCATAGGATATAGGACAGAGAACTTCTTAGGTGGTAAGAAGATCTTATCTGGCTTGTTCCAATCTTGAACAAAACTCCCTCTAATAGAGGATGGATCGGAAAACACAGCATTGCTTTGAGGCGCCCTCAGTGAGCCCAAGCTGAAACCGTCGATACCTGGAGATCTGGTACTGGCAAGTTGAATGCCCTATGGACCAAGTCCGACAATCCTTGAATCCACCAGCTCTCCCTCAGGGAGACTGCCCCAGACTCCTCTGTATCCGGATCCTCGATCCCTGAACCTACTTGGTCCTTGTCCAAGAGGTCGTCCAATTCCCTGAGGAAAGGACCTCCTCTTCTGAGGGTCTGCGCTCGGGCGACGGAGATCTATTCCGCTTACTGCCCGCATAGCTGCGGCTATCATTTTACCCATGCTTTTCTGCATCTCTTTTAAAGAGGTGAGTAATACCTCCTCCGTGACCATCTTAGGGTTGGACTGACCCGCGTCAGCTCCAGCCCCAGATCCCGATGGCCCCAAGGCTCCCTGTGGGGAAAGCAGCGGCATAGCTTTGTCCGAGACCTCAGACTCTCTGGGGGAATCCCCACCTCTTGTACCCTTGTTTTTTGATGCCATGGTACAATACCGAGGTACACCTGCTACTTATTGGTACCTGGGACTTATAAATAGTTAAATGCCCAAACACCTGTTTGGGGGATAAAAAAAATGCTTCCTCTCCCCTAGATGACACTTTTTTTTTTTTTCAAATCTAGGAAAGAAAAAACATTCTGTCCCCCTGAGTAGTATTGCAAGAAAAACTATGAGATGGAAAAGAAACAGCCTATTCCTAGGCTTGAAAACAGTCTTTCTGAAGACTGCAATATTCTTTCTGGCCACTGTGTGTCCTCGGCGCCCCGTGCTTGCCGTTCTGGTCTTTCCTCCTCAGTTCCAAAGTATTGAATGAGCTATATGGAACAAACAAGGAAGGGCCGCCCCTTCCTTAAGCCACTGACCCGCCCTTCCCCCCCAGCAATCTCAAACAGGAAATGCCCCTCCCGACAGGGGGGGGGTGGGGTTGGGAGGAAGGGACCTCTCTGCTCCAGCAAACTGCAGCCTGCAGCCTGGAACCATGAGGAGGTCAGCGTTTTGCCTGCTTTGCAGGCCGTGAGGAGGAAGACTGAATGGAGCATCGCCTGGAGGCTTGCAGGTAAGCACAGCTCTCTGACACACACATATACTTTTATATCACACAGGCCCCACTCAATGCTTTTCCAACACTACAAGGGAGGTCACATCTTATGGGGAATAATACATATAGAGCCATCCTATCTTTATGATATGTGACTAGTTTGCCAGATGCAGTGCATAACTTTAGGCATGTCCCCTGTGACCCCCCAGAAAAAACCTGCTAAGAACCAAGTTCCGCAAGTTTTCCCCTCACTTACCTGCTCCATGCCGCAGGACTTTGCCAAGCAAGAGGCCCAATCTTCCCCATCTCGGTGGGGATGTCTAGACCTTCAGGCCCTGGGTTCCTATGAAGGATCCACTGTCCTGGGCCCATATAGCACTCTGGCAACAGAAACATTAGGCACCCAAAGGTTTCTAAGTTCTGGCCCAGGGTCCAGCTCTCTAAAAAGAAAAGCATTATGGGCTATACCCCAAGGGTTTGGGGTCCGGTTACTGACCACTTTAGCGCTGAGGCTTTTTTGGACAGAACCGGTTAGCTCACCTAATCCCAAGGATGTGGAGGCAAGCTAAACCATGACTAACACCTAAGACACTGGCGGAAAAACTGAGGTACTCCTCCTATGGGAGGGGGTTATATAGGGAGGGGCATTTCCTGTTTGAGATTGCCAGTGTCTACACCTGAAGGTACTCCATATAACCCATATAGTAATGAATGCCGCTCTGTGTCCCGTGATGTACGATAAAGAAAAACACTTAACATCAGCGCGGGCAGATCAGCGGGACGCAGCATCAGAGGAGGGTCAGTGGCGGCAGAGGAAGACGACGACCGAAGAAAAAAAGAAGAAGAACGAAGAACACAAAAGAAGAACGAAGAACACGAAAGAAGAACGAAGAACACGAAAGAAGAAGAAGAACGAAGAACACGAAAGAAGAAGAAGAACGAAGAACACGAAAGAAGAAGAAGAACGAAGAACACGAAAGAAGAAGAAGAACGAAGAACACGAAAGAAGAAGAAGAACGAAGAACACGAAAGAAGAAGAAGAACGAAGAACACGAAAGAAGAAGAAGAACGAAGAACACGAAAGAAGAAGAAGAACGAAGAACACGAAAGAAGAAGAAGAACGAAGAACACGAAAGAAGAAGAAGAACGAAGAACACGAAAGAAGAAGAAGAACGAAGAACACGAAAGAAGAAGAAGAACGAAGAACACGGAGGAGGAGGAGGAGGAGAAAAGGAGGAGGAGGAGGAGGAGAAAAGGAGGAGGAGGAGGAGGAGACATTTTTAATAAAAGACTTGTCAAAAACTGTCTACTGTATTTTTTAACACTACACTACTTTTTTTTTTTGGTGAATGGGTAAGGGGTACAATGTAACCCACCCTCATTCACATTGGGGGGGGGGATCTGGGGGCCCCTTTGTTAAAGGGGGCTTTGAGATCCTGATAAGCCCCCTGCCCGCAGACCCTGACAACCACCGCAAAAGGTTTGTTGGGAAGAGGCGCTCGTCTCTTCCCTTTCCTGACCTGCCAGGCTGCATGGGTCTTGTATGGATTTTGGGGGGGACCCCACACCATTTTTTTTTTAAATTTGGCATGGGGGTGCCCTCCGAATCCATACTAGACCCAAGGGCTTAATATGGACCTGAGGGGGGGGGGGGGGGGTCATACTGCTTTTTTCTCGATTTAGTTTTTACATTTAGTGGGAAGCCCGCTGACAGCTGATGACTCATCGGTTGTTAACCACTTAAGGAACGACCGCCTCATGTACATATACGTCAGCAGAATGGCACAGGCAGGCACATCCACGTATATATACGTCCTCTGCTTGACGTGGGTCGGGGGTCCGATCGGGACCCCCCCCGGTACATGCGGCGGTCCCCGTGGCTTCAGGAGCGATCCGGGACGACGGCGCGGCTATTTGTTTATAGCCGCTCCGTCGCGATCGCTCCCCGGAGCTGAAGAACGGGGAGAGCCGTATGTAAACACGGCTTCCCCGTGCTTCACTGTGTCAGCGCATCGATCGGGTCATTCCCTTTATAGGGAAGACACGATCGATGACGTCATTCCTAAAGCCACACCCCCCTACACTAGTAAACACACACACAGTGATCCCTAAATGTTACAGCGCCCCCTGTGTTTAACTCCCAAACTGCAACTGTCATTTTCACAATAAAGAATGTCATTTTCACAGCAAAAAATGCATTTAAATTGCATTGTTTATTGTGAAAATGACAGTTGTCCCAAAAATGTGTCAAAATTGTCCGAAGTGTCCGCCATAATGTCGCAGTCACGAAAAAAATCGCTGATCGCCGCCATTAGTAGTAAAAAAATAAAAATAAATAAAAATGCAAAAAAACTATCCCCTATTTTGTAAACTATAAATTGTGCGCAAACCAACCGATAAACGATTATTGCGATTTTTTTTACCAAAAATAGGTAGAAGAATACGTATCGGCCTAAACTGAGGGGAAAAAAATGTTATATATGTTTTTGGGGGATATTTATTATAGCAAAAAGTAAAAAATATTGCATTTTTTTCAAAATTGTCGCTCTATTTTTGTTTATAGCGCAAAAAAATAAAAACCGCAGAGGTGATCAAATACCACAAAAAGAAAGCTCTATTTGTGGGGAAAAAAAGACGCCAATTTTGTTTGTGAGCCACGTCGCAAGACCGCGCAATTGTCTGTTAAAGCGACGCAGTCCCGAACTGTAAAAACCCCTTGGGTCTTTAGGCAGCATTTTGGTCCGGGGCTTAAGTGGTTAAGGACGCTATGGCCAGCTTCCCGGCTCCCTTCTTAGCAACCGGCTAAATACAGTGTAAAAAAGAAAGGAAAAAACGCAAATCGCGGCAAGCTCCGTAAAAAGCAGTGCAGAAAAGCACAAACGCAACATGCATAGATGTGAATTGAGCCTTAAGCCCCCATACACACTATTAGATTTTCTGCAGATTTTTGTCTTCAGATTTACCAAAACCATATAATATGAGGTCAAATCTTAAGAGTTTCAATTTGTATGAAATCAGGCAGGGCCCTTGCACTACAAAAATCTACAGAAAATCTTATAGTGTGTCTTAGATCGGTTGTCAGAATTAATAGTGCTTGTAAAATATATTATCAATGGCATCTTATCATTTAATAAATGTCATTTGCTGAACTACAAAACATGTATAAATGGAGACTTGAATAACGGAGATCTAATCCAATATAGTATAATATAACAGAAATATAATGTATAACAGAGACTTACCTGTTTTACTGTGTGCTTCCCCCGGCGATACAGCCAATCAGAGGGGGGCTAGTTGAGTTTTGCAAGAGAAGTAGCTGATGAACACGGGGGGTCCACCTGCTAAGGTGTGGACGTGTGGCTGGAATGCCGAGCCACTTATCTACATGCTAGTAGCCAGATCTCCTCTGTTCATTAGAGACTTCTCTTGTGGAACCCAAGTGCCTCCTAGGATTACTCTAGCCTGTATCCTTCTCCAGTGACCACACTGTATTCCAGCCTGTATCCTGCTCCAGTGACCCCAGTGCACTCCAGTCTGTATCCAGTTCCTGTGTACCCAGCTTGTATCCTGCTTCAGTGACCCCAGTCTGTATTCTGCTTCAGTGACCCCAGAGTACACCAGGCATAACCCCCCGGCTCCAGTGACTTGTGTACCTCAACCTGTATCCAGCTCCTGTGACCCCAGCAAACTCAATATGCCACTTCAGTGACCCCAGTTAACCCCAGCCTGTATCGTGTTGCAGTGACCCCAGTGTACTCCAAGCTGTATCCAGCTCCTGTGACTCCACCATGCACCAGTCTGTATCCAGTGACCCTGTGTACTCCAGGATTTTTCCTGCTCCAATAACCCTGGGCACTCCAAGTTATACCAGGGTCCAGTCACCTTGTGTACCCCAGCTTGTATCCTGCTCCAGTGACCCTGTGCACGCCCGCCTATACCCTATTCGAGTGACCCTGTGCACACCCGCCTATACCCTGTTCCAGTGACCCCATGCACACCCGCCTATACCTTGTTCCAGTGACTCTGTACATGCCCGCCTATAGCCTTTTCCAGTGACCCTGTACATGCCCGCCTAAACCCTGTTTCAGTGGCCCTGTGCACGCCGGCCTATACCCTGTTCTAGTGACCCTGTGCACGCCAGCCTATACCCTGTTCTAGTGGCCCTGTGCACGCCCGCCTATACCCTGTTCCAGTGACCCTGTGCACGCCCGCCTATCCCCTGTTCCAGTGACCCTGTGCACGCCCACCTATCCCCTGTTTCAGTGACCCTGTGCACTCAATCCTGCATCCAGCTCTTGTGCTGAAACTCTCCTCCCTGTGTTATGTTGCCTTTGGCAACCCTGCCTGCCGTAGAATGTTACTCATCTTTGAGTCGTGTTCGCAGGATCCCTGTGCAGCAAGAAACTCTTTCCTGCATATTCGTACTCAGTCTCTATTAGCTGCCTACGCTGGTGAATCAGAGGGCCGTGACCTGGGAGGTGTAAGCAGCAAAACCCATCGCCCCTTGAGGGGTGCTTTGGTGACGACCAAGTCTCTGTGCTGTAGTCCGTCCAAACACCCTAACCTTCAACAAAAAGGCACAATAAGTCCCATTCCTTCATTGCCACCAGGTATCCTGCTTCTCAGAGACCCCCCGGTGTCCTATGTCCCCTTCGCCTGGCTCCGGCTGCTACAACCAAATCCTGGTCTAATGGGAATTTCCTCCTGTCCATGACACCTGCGTGTCTTGCCTGTAGCAACCAATGAGGTCCCCCCTTCAATTTCCTAACCCGGCTAAAAATGTCAGTAACAAAGACCGTTCTGGTTTCAAACGCTTTCGACCAAGAAGCCAATCATACGTCCATTATGAACATTGTTCTTTTATGTATCAGTGTTATTTTCTCTTTCCTAACAAGTACCAAATCAGGTGCAAAGCCAGTCCTGGAGAAAGACACCTGTAGTCTAAAAGTTTGAATCTGGCAGATCAAAGTTGTAACGGTCAAGGGTTAACACCGTTTACGAAATTCCATTTCACCAACCCAAGACAGCCTATCCGACACTCCAACAATCCAGCAGACACGATCCATTGGATTTCCCCCAGAAACTAGACACACACAGCTCTGTCTCTGGTTCCAAAACGAATGAATACTTTAATGGTAAACTCTCAGGTTTTTATACAGTTAGAAGCCAAATATGGACAATGACTTAACTCCACCCACAACATGACACAATGGGTGCTCAATACACATTCGGTTAGATAATGACATTAACTAATTTACTAATCATTCCCCAGACGTTCTGACTCTGCGATAAGTTATTCTCACCTGCTACATAAAACACATTCCTTTAGTAAATATAATTGACATGCTAATCCACTACACCTGAAAGGTCAGACATCTGACCTTTCAGACTGCTAACACAGATCTATCATCAATAGAACTTTCACAAAATACAGTGTCATTAGCATCACACAATGAGAGCGCCTTCAGAAGCCAGACTTAATTAGCACAATAGACAATGAACTATCTTAGGAGCCAGGTAGACTTAATTAGCACCTCAACAGTCTATGTGTCCCCACATGAATGAATACTGTCCTATTGACCTGTTGGGGTCAGAATAAACCACTTGTAATATTTCAAGATATCCTGCAATACATGAATTATCATTATTGTCCCATCTCATGTAATCCGAGATATAATTTCTCAGTCATCCTATGCCCCTATTGGACATAGGATGACTCTAGACACAAGAGTCATTGGTGAAGCTGGCACAGGAGTACCCCGCATCCTTCAAAAGTCTCTGGGTATCACGGGCCATTCCGTTACAAAAGTAAAGGAAAAAAATATCAAAATGGAAAATTGCATTTCAATATGAGCCTATGGGTGAACTTACAAAAAAGTAGCAGAGCTATTTGTCCCGATAAACTGCATTTACATGAACTCTGTGTGAATGCTGGCAAAATCAAATATTAGAGAGGGTACCGCTCTAAGCCCCCAACCACCAATAAATCGCTCCCGCCCTGTTACACTGACAGGTGCTGGCTCTGCACTAATCCCTGGAGCAAGGAAACCATCCTGGACTGCCGCACTCTGTAAAAGCGAGTTTATTGCGAAAATGACAAAAAATTAAATCCAAACAATGCAAAATCATCCAAAAATTATGCAAGCGTAGCCGAAGCCAAAAGTGGACATACAGGGACAAAAACTATCTAACGCATTTCACATCATGGTCATAGCTATGAGTAAGCATCTAACCATGACGTGAAACGCGTTAGGAAGTTTTTGTCCCCGTATGACCACTTTTGGCTACGCCAATTTTTTTTGTCATTTTCGCAATAAACTCGCTTTTACAGAGTGCGGCAGTCCAGGATGGTTTCCTTGCTCCAAAAATCAAATGTTACTAGACTATTTTCTCTCCAGGTCAGATGTTCTTAATTCATAATAATCACAGTAAATAAGTATCAATTTCCTAGCACAAAGGTGTAGTGAGTAGCACTTTCGTCTAGCAGCAAAAGGGTCGCTGGTTCGAATCCCTACCACGACACCATCTGCCTGGAGTTTATATGTTCTCCCTGTGCCTGCGTGGGTTTCCTCCGGGTACTCCGGTTTCCTCCCACACTCCAAAAACATGCTGGTAGGTAAATTGGATCTTGTCCAAATTGGCCCAGTATATATATGTATATCTGTGTGTATGACTGTATTGGCCCTAGCGTGTCATGATCCTACGGGGTAAAAATGACCGCACCAGCCAAGCTGATACTGGTGGAAAAAGCGCCCAGAGGCGATTCAGTTCGCATGCGTTGCGCTATACAAGTCATTCATTCATTCATGACTGTGTGTGTCCCAAGCGTGTCGAGATCCTACGGGGTAATATGACCGCACCAGCTAAGCAGACACTGGCTGGAAAAAGCGTCTAGAGGCGATTCAGTTCGCATGTGTAGCGCTATACAAGTCATTCATTCATTCATTCATTCATGATCCTCGGCTCCATCTAGTGGTCAAAATAGGGTACTTTTCCATTTATGAATGAAGAACATCCTACCCCTGGAGAAAAAAAAAATAACCTAGTAAAATTTGATTGCACAAAACAAATGTACATACAGTTTCACTAGATAAATAGCCCTGAAAAGGTCTAAGAGATTAAAATGAACATCTAGACCTAATTTATTGGGTTAGTGGGTAACTGTGTACAGATAAGAGAAACGAAAGAGCTCATTACGAATAAAATCTCCACTTTTTTTATACATACCATGTTCATAACAGTAAGAATAAATCTCTGTGTGGCATCTGCTCCATGATATTGTACCATATCAGAGTCTGCCACCACCAGAGTCTCCAGTGTATGTTCCTCAGTAAGTCTGATGGCATTCCTCCTCTCCCGCCAATCACTGCCGCCCTCCCTCTTGCTTGTCTTCTTTTTTTTTCCCTAGAAGTGGAAAACGGAAAATTAGTTCTTGCAGCGCTATGAAACGTATGACAGATTACACCGTGATAGGCAACCAGTAGGCAGAACTGAATGGGAAATTAGTATTATGATATACCAGTAATGCACCCTCAAAGAAAATCAAGATCCTCTTGTGAGAACTGGGAGTTCCCAATATTGCACATATTGCCCAAATCACTTCCATAGTCCAGCTCCATGCGAGCAAAACAGCACCTTTTTAAACTCTGACCCAATTCCTCATTTTTCTATACCTTGGATAACCCCCCCCCCTCCCCCCACCATCACCATCACTCCGCCCAAAGCCCTTAAATCCAGCCTCGACTAGGGGTGCAATGGATCAAAAAACTCACGGTTCGGATCGTTCCTCGGATCAGGAGTCTCGGATCGGCAAAAAAAATAAAAAATCTTCCCCCACTGTAATATCCACATCTCCTCCCCCCCCCCCACCAACTATAGTACCCCCTCGGTGCAGACACCCCCCCTCCTCTTAGTACAGAGACCCACCCCTCCTCTTAGTACAGAGACCCCCCCTTCTCAGTACAGTGACCCCCCCTTCTCAGTACAGTGACCCCCCCTTCTCAGGACAGTGACCCCCCCCCCCCCCCAGCTAGTACCGACAGACGAGCGGCGTGTCCCACGAGTGCGGGCTCCTCCTCTGTGGGTGTAAACAGAGGAGGGCCGCCGCCGGGTGTACCAAGATGGCCGCGGCTCCGGAGCTAGGCTGAAGCCGCGGTCTTTCCTAATGTTACGGCGGCGGCTCCGGAGCTAGGCCGAAGCCGCGGCCTTTCCTAGCGTTATGGTCACGGCTCCGGAGGTAGGCCGAAGCCGCAGCCATAACATTAGGAAAGGCTGCGGCTTCGGCCTAGCTCCAGAGCCGCCACCGTAACATTAGGAAAGGCCGCGGCTTCGGCCTAGCTCCGGAGCCGTGGCAATCCGCGGATCACAGTGTGTTCCGATCCGAAGGGGGTGACCCGTTCGGATCACGGATCAACTGTGATCCGTTGCACCCCTAGCCTTGACCCACACTATCGCCATATAAGGCTCAATCAAATATTCTTCATGCTTACCGTATATACTCTGAAAATTCCCCCCTTGGCTAAAAACTTGAGTCAGTGTACCTAAAATTATTGAGAAGCTGTGGGCCTACATCGTTTAAAGCTTGCGGTCTCCTCCTGGTCCCTTCCGTGATAAGCGGAACTCTGTCTGCTGAGAAACGCCTATCACGAACGTTCTCTCCTCCTCACCCATCCCAGCAGACACTGTGTTCAGTGTTTCGCCAATCACGGACGCCTTTTCATCCTCGGACAAGAGGACGTCCGTGATTGGCGGAACACTGAACATAGCGTCTGCTGGGAAACCGAGTCCGAGGATGAGAGAACGTCCGTGATAGGCGGAACTGTGTCTGCTGATAAACGCCTATTACAGAAGGGACCAGGAGGAAACCGCGTGTTTTAAACAATGAATGGACGCCCACAGCCTCTCAATTTCAAATACACGGACAACGGGCACAGTGAGGTTGCAATGGGCACAGTTGACCCTCTTTTCCGCTTACAATAGCTGCTGCATTCTCACCCTCGGCTTATACTCGGGTCAATACGTTTTCCCATTTTTTTTGTGGTAAAATTAGGTACCTCGGCTTATACTTGGGTCGGATTATACTTGAGTATATACGGCAATTGGGACCGCTTGGCACCCCACCTGGGTGCTTCCGCCAAGTTTCAGCTTGCCCGACTCTGAAAACCGGTATCATAGCTGAGCATTGCACCCAAGAACTAGATGACACTAGCTTAGGTGCTAACTGGAACTGACTTTATTGTAAACTTCACACAGAATATATACCACACAAAATCAGATAAGAGCTTGATCACATTATCCTAAACAATGGTTTGCCATGTGGACAGCAGGTTCAACAGGGCCTCTTGAGACATAACTGCAGCCCATGAATACCAATGGCGTAGAGAGCGCGAGATTACCTGCACAAGACTGGAAAGTTTATTGTAGTTGGAGGAATTATCTCTCCTGTGCACGACTCATATGGCAAGCAGAGTGTGCATCCTTAGATTGGAGTCTCTGCTCTTTTTCCTACTGAGCATCACGGAGGAGTCCTGATCACACCACAAAGGTTTCGGTGCCACGGGAGATCCATCTGTCCTTGCAGAGGGCTTACTCTGCTTGCATTTATGACCTTGCTCCTCAGGGGGTCCACCATTTCTGGTAAGGGTTTTCACATATAGAGTGGGATTCATCTTTAATTGGGGACTCCCCCCTCCCATCCTACCTCTTCCTTGTTGAAGGTGGATGTACCCTGGATCTTACTTCTTCATTGGACTGTTCCATCATCATTGTTTATCACAGTTCTTTTCAATATATGGACTCAATTGTGTGCTTTTTCATTAATTATTTTCACTATTCGTCACTGTTTTATTTGTGATTATTCACAGTGCGAGCGCAATTTAGGTTTATGCAATGGTTTTTTCACCATAGGAGATATTTGATGTTTTTTGCTGCAGCTGTATATATATATATATATATATATATATGTTTTATCTCTAGCGCGGTATAACCCCCTTCTTATCCAAACAATGCAAACTCTAAATAGTAATATCATTTGTACATCCAATGAACAGCTAACAAACAAACATTACCATCCCACAATGGTTCGGTAAAAAGGTAAAGTAGACACAATGCTAGTCACATCTCCAAGAGGATTAGCATACAGACAGAAACAATATGAGACTGAAAACGATATGGCGCCTTTGAAAACGATCAGCCTATCGAAACGTACGTCAGGCGTACGCGCGTACATACGTCACTTCCGGGTCAGCGTTCAGGTGGTTGTGGTTGGAACGCACGCCACCCACCGCTCAATACACGCTTTGTACCCCGCATCCCCGACGATTTAATCTACTTTTTTTCGTCCGGACTTGCTTGTTTTTGCGGTGTATGTTTGTTTTTATCATTCTCATTTTTATTGTCATAGCCGCTCCATGGGAGCACTAGTGGCTACTATCTATTTACTTTTAACGTAATAATTTTTTTTTTTTTACGGTACTACACCATTGGAGCCCCTTTCTCTCTTTTTATACATATTTTTTGGAGTCACGGAGGAACTGTATGGTATATACACCTAGTGAGACGGGTCATCTTTGGAATCTTTGGAGTCTTGGAGGTCCATCTGAAGGATTGCTGTGCGTGTGAGCAGAGGATAGGAGCAACATCTGAGTCTGTGGTACATGCCTGGCACCCCAAACGGGGAGCGCCATCTGGTGAGTGGGGAACCTTGAGGGGAGCACCGGGACCACCTCGTATCCACAGTCCTAGGACCACTTCCTCTGCACGCCTTACCCTTCTTGGACATTTTATTTTACATATCCAGCATTGCTACTACCCACTGTTTTCTATGGTTTTATGGATATGGACTGAATACTTCACACATATTGTATATAAGTCCGTCAAGGTTATCACCTCAGGATTTATCCTGCATGTTGTTCATTATATATATAGCAGTGTATGGACAGTTAATTTGCAGATAAAGGACCTGGCCACTTTTTGCAATTCGGCACTGCGTCGCTTTAACTGACAATTGCGCGGCCGTGCGACCTGTACAATAATGACTGTCTGCAGGCAACTGTGAAGCATGGTGGAGGTTCCTTGCAAGTTTGGGGCTGCATATATGCAAATTGAGTTGGAGATTTGTCAGGATCAATAGTGTCCTCAATGCTGAGAAATACTTATCCATTATGCCATTCCTTCATGGAGATGCGTGATTGGGCACAAATTTATTCTGGGACACTGACATCTCCCTGTTCTTCAGCTCCCAGACACGATCGCGGGACACCGGCGGACATCGACCACACGGCGGCAAAATTAATGGGGACATACCTGTACGCCCATTTGCCCAGCTGTGCATTCTGTCAACGTAAATGATCGTGCGGCGGTCCTTAAACAGTTAAAACTGAACCCATACAACCCCTTTAATAGATGGAAAATTGAATAAATTCTTTGAAGGTCCGCTTTAAGAACTATCTTGAGTGTAAAGAACAACAAGGAGTCCTGGGAGTGATGGTTTGGCCCCCACAGAGCCCTCATCTCACTTCATGGAGTCAGCCTGGAATGACATGAAGAGACAGAAAGATTTGAGGCAGCGAACATCCACAGAAGAAGATCTGTGCTTAGTTCTCCAAGATGTTTGGAACAACCTACCTGCCGAGTTCCCTCAAAAACTGTGTGCAAGTTTTCCAAGAAGAACGGATGCGGATTTGAAGGCAAGGGGCGGTCACAGCAAATATTAATTTGATTTTCACTTCTGTTAATTTTATCCCCAAATTAACAAAATGCTAAGTACAGTAAAACCTTGGTTTGAGGGTAACTTGGTACTAGGGTTGTCCTGATGCCACTTTTTTTAGGACCGAGTACAAGTACCGATACTTTTTTTCCATGTACTCGCCGATACCGATTACCGATACTTTTTTCATGTACTCATTCATACCGATTACCGATACTTTTTTTAAATGCAGCCTTGTGTCCCCCCCAAATGCAGCTTTGGGTCTCCCAAATGCAGCTTTGGGTCTCCCAAATGCAGCTTTGTCTGTGTCTCCCCCCAAATGCAGCCTTGTGTAGGTCTCATCCCCCCCACGGTCTAGTTGTTCGGCGCTCAGGGTACATAACAGCTTTCATTTGAATAGCTGTGTGTTCCCTGCCGCGCGCCGTCATATATAGCCCCTCCCCCTTGTCCAGGCACTTTGATAGACAGATCACCCGTCCAATCCTTGGACGGGTGATCTATCAAAGTGCCTGGACAAGGGGGAGGGGCTATGACGTCTCGCGACGGGGAACACACAGCTATTCAAATGAAAGCTGTTATGTACCCTGAGCGCCGAACAACTAGACAGCGGCAGCAGTTCTCCTACAGTGGTATGTTATACATACCCGAGGACTGCTCTGCTCTCCGCCTCCTCTCCGCCTTCCGATCCGCCTCCTCTCCGACCGCTCCCCGCCCCCACTCGCGCAAATGCTCAGTATAGGTCCCGATACTAGTATCGGTATCGGGACAACCCTACTTGGTACGAGAGCGTTTTGCAAGACAAGCAAAAAATGTTTAATCAACTTTGACCCGCGGACCCGATTCCTGCCGGTGTCCTGCGATCGGTTTACAGAGCTGAAGAACGGGGAGAAATAAGTGTAAACAAACCTCTCCCCGTGCTTCCTAGCGAGTCTGTCCCTGATCGTCTGTTCCCCGTCATAGGGAACGACGATCAGTGACGTCACACACCCAGCCACTCCCCCCACAGTAAGAAACACACATTAGGGAACACTTAACCCCTTTAGCGCCCCCTACAGGTAAACCCCTTCACTGCCAGTGTCCTTTTCACAGAAATCAGTGCATTTTTATAACACTTATTACTGCTGATCGCCACCATTACTAGTAGAAAAAAATTATTATTAAAAATGCCATAAAACTATCCCCTATTTTGAAAACGCTATAACTTTCACGCAAACCAATCAACGCTTATTGCAATTTTTTTTTACCAAGAATACATACCGGCCTAAACTGAGAAAAAAAAAAGTTTTTTTTTTATATATATTTTTTGGGGATATTTATTATAGCAAAAAGTAAAAAAGTTTTTTTTTTTTTCAAAATTGACGCTCGATTTTTGTTTATAGCGCAAAAAATAAAAACCGCAGAGACAGACCTCTGACATCTCCCCTTTAAGACACAGAAAGGGACTAAGGACACAGATTCCCCAGTCCCTTTCTCAGGGGCCTCAGCTAAAATGAATGGAGAGAAGCTCCTCTCCATTCATAAACTGAAGCATCGTAAACACAGGTTACGATGCTCAGTTATGTGAATGGACAGTCAGTGATCACCGACTCTGTTCATTCGGAAAAGGTTTTGAGCCGGGTCTAGCAAATTGAGGGGGGGGAGAAGACAGCACGGAGGGGGGAGGAGAAGACAGCACGGAGGGGGGGAGGAGAAGACAGCACAGAGGGGGGGAGGAGAAGACAGCACGGAGGTGGGGAGGAGAAGACAGCACGGAGGTGGGGAGGAGAAGACAGCACGGAGGTGGGGAGGAGAAGACAGCACGGAGGTGGGGAGGAGAAGACAGCACGGAGGGGGGGAGGAGAAGACAGCATGGGGGGGGGGGAGAAGGCAGCACGGAGGGGGGGAGAGAAGGCAGCACGGAGGGGGGGAGACAGCACGGATGGGGGGGGAGACAGCACGGATGGGGGGGGAGACAGCACGGATGGGGGGGGGAGACAGCACGGATGGGGGGGGGGACAGCACGGATGGGGGGAGAAGACAGCATGGATGGGGGAGAAGACAGCACGGAGGGGGGGGGAGAAGACAGCACGGAGGGGGGGGAGAAGACAGCACGGAGGGGGGGGGAGAAGACAGCACGGAGGGGGGGGGAGAAGACAGCACGGAGGGGGGGGGGAGAAGACAGCACGGAGGGGGGGGGGAGAAGACAGCACGGAGGGGGGGGGAGAAGACAGCACGGAGGGGGGGGGGAGAAGACAGCACGGAGGGGGGGGGGAAGACAGCACGGAGGGGGGGGGGGGAGAAGACAGCAAGGAGGGGGGGGAGAAGACAGCACGGAGGGGGAGAAGACAGCACGGAGGGGGGGGGAGACAGCACGGAGGGGGACAGTCAGCGTTAATCGGTGCGGCTTTGGGGGGGGAGTTACAAGCACCGATCACCGCTGTATAATAACTTTAACCAAAACAGCTGAAAAGGGGGCAGATCAGTGCTTGCAACTCCCCTGCCGCACCGATCACCCTGACTGCCCAGGTATTGAGTGAAGCATCAGAGCATTTCCCCCGAGTACAAGTACTCAGGGAAATGCTCGATATCGGTATAAACTTCTATTTCTGAAAGCATACTTCTTAATTTACAACTTTTTTTCCATACCTGCCTAAAACTTTTGCACAGTAATGAATGTATAATATATAATATATATATATATATATATATATATATATATATATATATATATATATATATATATATATATATATATATATATATATAAATAAATCAGAGTGTTCATAACCTTCTGATTGTTGAGCTTAGCCATATGCCATTACCTGCTGCTGAAACATAACATTACCGCTGAGGTTTAGGAACTCACACATGTCTGTCTGCATCAGTCTCGGTTCAGGAAAGGATCCATTTTATACTAATGAGCCAGAGCTGGAAAATATGTGTTACGGGAGCTCCATGGTGATACATCCATCATCAGAGCCGCTCTACTTCACCACTCACTGGAATGAAAATTCCAGTTTTGTTTTCTCACAATGTCATGTGTTGGCAATTCGTTTTCAACAAAAGATGGAATCTACACAATGACAATGAACAAGGTTTCAGTAACACTCTATGCAACCAGGTGATTGGGAGATGTATGGCGGAAAGGCAAAGCGCCATGATGACAGCTTGTACCCAGCATCGGGGTGCTACGCCAATCCTGGGAAAGTGTATCCAGTGACTGCCAGTTACATCTTGCACCACATAGTAGTTTGTAGGCAGGTTGCCTACTGGTAATTGGGTCAGTGGCGGCTGGTGCTCCAAAAAAAACAAAAAAACAATTGCAGCCTCACTGTGCCCATCAATTGCCGCCACTGTGCCCATCAATTGTTGCCACAGTGCCATGCGATCAAACGCAGCCACTGTGCCATCAAACGCAGCCACTGTGCCATGCCATCAAACGCAGCCACTGTGCCCATCAATTGTCGCCACTGTGCCCATCAATTGTCGCCACTGTGCCCATCAATTGTCGCCACTGTGCCCATCAATTGTCGCCACTGTGCCCATCAATTGTCGCCACTGTGCCCTGTAAAATGCTGCCAGATTGCCCCCTCCCCCCGTCACTTACCCTTTCTGGGGTCAGCCATCCTCCTTCCACTGTCCCTCGATGACGCTTCAGCCAATCAGGTTACCGGTAACCAGACCCGGTGAACCTGATTGGCTGAGACGCCTGTCAGTGTTAACCAAGGAACGCACACCCCGTGCGTCCCCTGGTTAACTATTTGGAAGCCGATTACAGCCCACAGACTGTAATCGGGAAGCCTATCAGAGCCGCTGGCTCCGATAGACACTTCCAAAAACAAACCAGCTGCCGTTATTCAGATGGCCGGCGTTCACCGGGGGGGGCGGCCATCTGAATAGTGGGCAGTGGCGACAATACATGGATTCATGCAATGCATGAATCTATGTATTGTTTCAGTGACGGGAGCAGGAGAAAGGGGGGTGGCGCTCCTGCGCCCACTATCGACGCACCGCCACTGAATTGGTTAGTGCTGGACCGGCCAAAAGGGATGGGGTTAATATCTTTTTGCTGCTGCTCCCAGCTGTATTTGGCTGGCTTTTAGGGCCCGGCCCCCGGATCTGTGTTAAAGAGGACAGGGGTCCTGGTCCTGATCCAGAAGGCCCCCCCCCCCCCCCCCCCCGCAGAGTTGATTTTTTTATTTTATTTTTGAGACCCGCTACAGAGAGTCTTGTGCTGCTTGGGAAGACGAAGCTGACTCGTCGGGACACCTGAATTTTGGATACTGCCAATATGGACTTGCATTCACTGTACATGGACTCAAGCCTGTGCAGGTATGCTAGGGCAGCCAAGCCTGGGAATTAGATAAGGGGAAAGAAATTTCATTTGCCATCTGTTAGAACTACGTTGTTCAGTACTGTGTTGAAACCGTTTTATGCCTGGGCTGAAAGTATTTCAAGGGGTGTATGAAAGTACAGGCAGTCCCCGGGGGTTACGAACAATATAGGGAATGTAGATTTGTTCTTAAAGGGGTTGTAAAGGTTCGTGTTTTTTCACCTTAATGCATCCTATGCAATCACTGGCCCCCCAGCCCCCTGTTTTACTTATCTGAGCCAGTTCACCTGTTCAGCGCGTCCCCTGGCGCTCGCAAGGTAACCCCCTCGGCAGAGCACTTCTCCTAGGGGGGTTATATGATGCGTGGAGGAGCTACCAGCGCCGCCGGGGGACCCCAGAAGTTGAGGATCGGGGCCACTCTGTGCAAAATGAACTGCACAGTGGAGGCAAGTATGAGGGCTGCAAGACAGTCCTTGTTGTCCAACATAAGTGCCTGACCTCACAAATGCGCTTCTGGAAGAATGGTCAAGCATTCCCATGGACACACTCCTAAACCTTGTGGACGGCCTTCCCAGAACAGTTGAAGCTGTAATAGACTTGGATGGGTGGGCCAAGTCAATATTGAACCCTATGGACTAAGACTGGGATGCCATTAAAGTTCATGTACGTGTAAAGGCAGGCGTCCCAATACTTATGACAATATTGTTTATTTTAATGGTTTCCACTAAGCAGAATGCACATTTTCTAAGAATACAGTTAGAACTGTATATATTCCTCTCTTGTGCTGTTCAAGCACTCAGTTACAGTAAAGACTGGCTCATGTTGTGTTGCTGGAAATGATAATTCCCACGGGCGAGTATTAACACCTCTTTAAAAACCAGACACAGCTCACTGGCCAGACTTTCAATCGGGGGCCGGACTGGAAAGAAGCAATCTCACCACCCAGGAAAGGATTTCTGTGTATAGAAGGGGGTGCGATTACAGCTGAATGACATATATTGTAGGCTAGCATAATGATTCCTGCCTCGTGAAAGAAAACACGCTACTAAAAGCACATAAAATGAATAAAGTGCAATTTAAAAAAAAAAAAAATGCAACAACCCTTATGGTAAAAAATAAAAAAAAACACACACACACACTACTGTTTATTGGGTTTTGAAGACTCTACAGCCAAGAAAATGTGGAAAAACTTAAAAATGCAGTATATGTGTGGCCATTTTTCTTGCTCCCAGCTTATCATAGCTAAATAGGTCTGAAATGTATAAATCTGCTCCCATGATGTACTAGAAGTAAAAGAAGAATAGGCTGCACAGTGCACACCACGATTGTGATCCAAAATCCTTCATTGGGACATCCCACAGAGACGCCACAAGACCAGAGAGATGCCGCAAGACCACAGAGACGCCGCAAGACCACAGAGACGCCGCAAGACCACAGAGACGCCGCAAGACCACAGAGACGCCGCAAGACCACAGAGACGCCGCAAGACCACAGAGACGCCGCAAGACCACAGAGACGCCGCAAGACCACAGAGACGCCGCAAGACCACAGAGACGCCGCAAGACCACAGAGACGCCGCAAGACCACAGAGACGCCACAAGACCACAGAGACGCCACAAGACCAGAGTAATACCACAAGAAAATGTGGGGGGGATGCAGTATATGTGTGGCCATTTTTTCTTGCTCCCAACTTATCATAGATAAATAGGTCTGAAATGTATAAATCTGCTCCCATGATGTACTAGAAGTAAAAGAAGAATAGGCTGCACAGTGCACACACCACGATTCCGATCCAAAATCCTTCATTGGGACATCCCAGAGAGACGCCACAAGACCAGAGAGACGCCACAAGACCAGAGAGACGCCGCAAGACCTCAGAGACGCCGCAAGACCTCAGAGACGCCGCAAGACCTCAGAGACGCCGCAAGACCTCAGAGACGCCGCAAGACCTCAGAGACGCCGCAAGACCTCAGAGACGCCGCAAGACCTCAGAGACGCCGCAAGACCTCAGAGACGCCGCAAGACCTCAGAGACGCCGCAAGACCTCAGAGACGCCGCAAGACCTCAGAGACGCCGCAAGACCACAGAGACGCCGCAAGACCACAGAGACGCCGCAAGACCACAGAGACGCCGCAAGACCACAGAGACGCCGCAAGACCACAGAGACGCCGCAAGACCACAGAGACGCCGCAAGACCACAGAGACGCCACAAGACCACAGAGACGCCACAAGACCAGAGAGATGCCGCAAGACCAGAGTAATACCACAAGAAAATGTGGGGGGGATGCAGTATATGTGTGGCCATTTTTTCTTGCTCCCAACTTATCATAGATAAATAGGTCTGAAATGTATAAATCTGCTCCCATGATGTACTAGAAGTAAAAGAAGAATAGGCTGCACAGTGCACACACCACGATTCCGATCCAAAATCCTTCATTGGGACATCCCAGAGAGACGCCACAAGACCAGAGAGACGCCACAAGACCACAGAGACGCCGCAAGACCACAGAGACGCCACAAGACCACAGAGACGCCGCAAGACCACAGAGACGCCGCAAGACCACAGAGACGCCGCAAGACCACAGAGACGCCGCAAGACCACAGAGACGCCGCAAGACCACAGAGACGCCGCAAGACCACAGAGACGCAGCAAGACCACAGAGACGTCGCAAGACCACAGAGACGCCACAAGACCACAGAGACGCCACAAGACCACAGAGACGCCACAAGACCAGAGTAATACCACAAGAAAATGTGGGGGGGGGGGGTGCAGTATACGTGTGGCCATTTTTTCTTGCTCCCAACTTATCATAGATAAATAGGTCTGAAATGTATAAATCTGCTCCCATGATGTACTAGAAGTAAAAGAAGAATAGGCTGCACAGTGCACACACCACGATTCCGATCCAAAATCCTTCATTGGGACATCCCAGAGAGACGCCACAAGACCAGAGAGACGCCACAAGACCACAGAGACGCCGCAAGACCACAGAGACGCCGCAAGACCACAGAGACGCCGCAAGACCACAGAGACGCCGCAAGACCACAGAGACGCCGCAAGACCACAGAGACGCCGCAAGACCACAGAGACGCCGCAAGACCACAGAGACGCCGCAAGACCACAGAGACGCCGCAAGACCACAGAGACGCCGCAAGACCACAGAGACGTCGCAAGACCACAGAGACGCAGCAAGACCACAGAGACGTCGCAAGACCACAGAGACGCCACAAGACCACAGAGACGCCACAAGACCACAGAGACGCCACAAGACCAGAGTAATACCACAAGAAAATGTGGGGGGGGGGGTGCAGTATACGTGTGGCCATTTTTTCTTACTCCCAACTTATCATAGATAAATAGGTCTGAAATGTATAAATCTGCTCCCGTGATGTACTAGAAGTAAAAGAAGAATAGGCTGCACAGTGCACACACCACGATTCCGATCCAAAATCCTTCATTGGGACATCCCAGAGAGACGCCACAAGACCAGAGAGTCGCCGCAAGGCCACAGAGACGCCGCAAGGCCACAGAGACGCCGCAAGGCCACAGAGACGCCGCAAGGCCAGAGTAATACCACAAGAAAATGTGTGGGGGGGGTAAGGCAGTAAATTTATAAATCTGCTCCCATGATGTACTAGAAGTAAAAGAAGAATAGGCTGCACAGTGCACACCACGATTGTGATCCAAAATCCTTCATTGGGACATCCCATAGAGACGCCACAAGACCAGAAAGTCGCCGCAAGACCACAGAGACGCCGCAAGACCAGAGTAATACCACAAGAAAATGTGGGGGGGGGGGAATGCAGTATACGTGTGGCCATTTTTTCTTGCTCCCAACTCATCATAGATAAATAGGTCTGAAATGTATAAATCTGCTCCCATGATGTACTAGAAGTAAGAGAAGAATAGGCTGCACAGTGCACACACCACGATTCCGATCCAAAATCCTTCATTGGGACATCCCAGAGAGACGCCGCAAGACCACAGAGACGCCGCAAGACCACAGAGACGCCGCAAGACCACAGAGACGCCACAAGACCACAGAGACGCCACAAGACCACAGAGACGCCACAAGACCACAGAGACGCCACAAGAGTAATACCACAAGAAAATGTGGGGGGGGGGATGCAGTATACGTGTGGCCATTTTTTCTTGGCTAAATAGATCTGAAATGGAAAAGACTGCTCCCATGATGTACTAGGAGTAAAAGAAGAATAGGCTGGAAAGAGCATATCACAATTGTGATCCAAAATCCTTCACTGGGACATCCCAGAGTGACACCACAAGACCGGCAGACACGTTTCACATGATTATAGGCGCTACTAAATCCTTTATTGGGACATCCCAGAGTGACACACCAAGACCAGAGCGACACCACAAGACCAGAGTGACCGGTAGATGCGCTTCACACGATTATAGGTGCTCAATGACCAAGCACCTATAATTGTGTGAAATGCGTCTACCGGTGTCACTCTGGCCTTGCGGTGTCACTCTGGCCTTGCGGTGTCACTCTGGCTTGTCCCAATAAAGGATTTTGGATCACAATCGTGGTGTGCAGCCTATTCCTTTACACAGTGATTGCGGCGGCGAGCCAAGGCGGACACACACTAGTTCCATCAGGGTTCCTCATCTCACCTGGAGCGGCAAAGCCTTGGTTTTCTAATACGATTTACTAGGAGCTTGCTCTGCACATTCTTATAAAGCAGGGTTCTCCAAAATTTTTAAACAAAGGGCCAGTTTACTGGCCTTCAGACTTTAGGGGGGGGGGGGGGGGACAGTGGCCAGTGGGGATAGAAAATGTCCCAGGCCCAGCATTAGGGAGAATAAAGATGGTCTCAGGCAAGGTGGTTGGAAGAGGGGTAAGTGCCCTATTATTGGTATTCGTGGGAGGAATAGTACACAATCTTTGATATCAGTTGAATAAACAATGCCCCATTATTGATATTAGCTGGAGGAATAGTGCCCCATCATCGGTATCAGTGGAAGGAATAGTGCCCCATCATTGGTATCAAGTGGAAGGAATAGTGTCCCATCATTGGTATCAGTGGGAGGAATAGTGCCCCATCATTGGCATCAGTGGGAGGAATAGTGCCCCATCATTGGCATCAGTGGGAGGAATAGTGCCCCATCATTGGCATCAGTGGGAGGAATAGTGCCCCATCATTGGCATCAGTGGGAGGAATAGTGCCCCATCATTGGCATCAGTGGGAGGAATAGTGCCCCATCATTGGCATCAGTGGGAGGAATAGTGCCCCATCATTGGTATCAGTGGGAGGAATAGTGCCCCATCATTGGTATCAGTTGGAGGAATAGAGCCCCATCATTGGTATCAGTGGGAGGAATAGTGCCCCATCATTTGTGTCAGTGGGAGGAATGGAGTCCCATCATTGGTATCAGTTGGAGGAATGCGTGTAGAATTAGAAACAAATGGAACACTGGTAAAAAGTTCCACACGGACCTCCGTCACCAAGGGTCCAAAAAACACACCGACACCAAGAGGCTGTGGGGACAGTGGTCAGGGACACAGGTGCAAAATTTGGGGTCCAGGGGACCTATGGCCGGCTGGTACCGGGTCCCCAAATTTACCAGCGAAATTACCATTTAACATGGGAGTCTATGTGAACGGTGTCCAGGTTTGAAAAATTGGTGCTCCCTGGCTGTAGTTCCCCCGGACACCAAACGTTGCACACTTGTAATGGAGGACCTACGGCTGGCCGGTAACGGCTCCCCCCCAAAGGGGCCGGTAAAACCAAAATATTTACCGGGAAAAATAGCTATTTGACACTGGCCTCAAAAGGGGTAGGTTGGTCAGCTTGGGAACGACTATCTCAGGCCCCGTTAACGCTTGGCCCATTGCAGAGGAGACTATGCTACCTGCGTGCAAAGTCTGGGGACCTACGGCCGCCCGGTACCCTGAGTGTTTTAGCTCCAGTTGAGCGACTTTAGGGCCCTTTATCTCTGTTACGGACAGTTATTTGGAAAACAGTTTTTGGCATATGTGTCTGTTACCTACTGCGGTAGTATTTTCCGCACTATAAGACGCACTTTTTCCCCCCAGAAATATGGAGGAAAATGTGTCTGCGTCTTATGGTGTGAATATACGATAGGCACTGCCCCCCACGGCCGCTGGCACCGCCCCCTGCCCAGTGCACTTTGCGGGGGCTGCATCTCGGCGCGAAAGAAGCCTCCCCTCTGCCGAGTCCCGGCTCCCGCACACAAACTGTCCCCAACCAGCTACAGACCCCCAGGCAGGCCTGTAGTGAAGAATAGCAGCGTGACTTGGCCAGGTGAGGGAGGGCGGGATGAGCGCCCCATAAGCGGACAGTGATTGGCTGCACTGTTACTGACAGAGGCTCCGCCTACCCTCCTCCGTGACATCCAGGCTCAGCGCAGGTGTGCGGCACAGTTGCTTGGCGCTGCGTGATGATGGGCAGGAGGTGGGGCATTACATGCTAAGCTTTAGACGTCCGGATGGTGATCCCATGGCTGACACTGGCAAGTAAAAAAAAGTTGCAGCCACAAGTGCTGCGTTTTTTGGCAATGGTCACTCTGCGTTCCATGGCAATGGTCACTCTGCGTTTTATGTAGGGTTGTCCCGATACCGATACTAGTATCGGTATCGGGACCGATTCCGAGTATTTGTGGGAGTACTTGTACTCCCGCAAATACCCCCGATACCGGAATAGAATACCTGCACACACACACCCCCCCCACATTACAGCTTTCATTTGAATAGCTGTAGTTTTTCCCGCCACGCCGCGTATAGACACTCCCCCTTGCTCGGGTGACCAGTCCAATCCCGAGCAAGGGGGAGTGTATATACGCAGCGCGGCGCGAAAGACTACAGCTATTCAAATGAAAGCTGTAATGTTACCCGCCCGTATTAACCAAGCGGCGGCGCGGCAGCGGGGATGCGGCAGCATGTACGGTAAGGGGGATATGGCTGGATATGGGGGGGGGGACATGGCTGCATATGGGGGGGGGGGACATGGCTGCATATATGGGGGGGGACATGGCTGCATATATGGGGGGGGGACATGGCTGCATCTGTGGGGGGGACATGGCTGCATCTGTGGGGGGGACATGGCTGCATCTGTGGGGGGGACATGGCTGCATCTGTGGGGGGGACATGGCTGCATCTGTGGGGGGGACATGGCTGCATCTGTGGGGGGGGACATGGCTGCATCTGTGGGGGGGGACATGGCTGCATCTGTGGGGGGGGACATGGCTGCATCTGTGGGGGGGGGGGACATGGCTGCATCTGTGGGGGGGGACATGGCTGCATCTGGGGGGGGGGACATGGCTGCATCTGTGGGGGGGGACATGGCTGCATCTGTGGGGGGGGACATGGCTGCATCTGTGGGGGGGACATGGCTGCATCTGTGGGGGGGGACATGGCTGCATCTGTGGGGGGGGGACATGGCTGCATCTGTGGGGGGGACATGGCTGCATCTGTGGGGGGACATGGCTGCATCTGTGGGGGGGACATGGCTGCATCTGTGGGGGGGACATGGCTGCATCTGTGGGGGGGACATGGCTGCATCTGTGGGGGGGGACATGGCTGCATCTGTGGGGGGACATGGCTGCATATGTGGGGGACATGACTGCATATGTGGGGGACATGGCTGCATTTGTGGGGGGACATGGCTGCATTTGGGGACACATTTAAAAAAAAGTATCGGTATCGGCGAGTACTTGAAAAAAAGTATCGGTACTTGTACTCAGTCCTAAAAAAGTGGTATCGGGACAACCCTAGTTTCATGGCAATGGTCACTCTGCGTTTCATGGCAATGGTCACTCTGCGTTTCATGGCAATGGTCACTCTGCGTTTCATGGGCTCTTGGAAAATATTTTATTACACTATTTGGTTCAGAATATTTTTTTTCTCGTTTTCCTCCTCTAAAACATAGGTGCGTCTTATGGTCAGGTGCGTCTAATGGAGCGAAAAATACAGTAATTTGGAACCTTTAAATCAATACAAGGATAGGAGTTAGCCATCTATAAAATTTCCATGTCAAAAGTGATAAAAGACAATATCTATACTCTCCGCAGACGTGGCGGAGGAGGTACGGGATGGCAGGATGTTGTGCCATTAGGATAATCCCTGGAAATAAAAACAGCCTGTTACTAGAAGTGCTCTGGGGACGCGGCGGAGCGAACGTTATGCCTCCAAGCGTTTTCTCAAAGACAAGAGCCTCTTATCATTACTGGAAGGGAAATGGATATCCTGTTCACTGAAGCAATGATCACAAAATTTTAGGAAGATAATTATATGCAATTAAAAGGGACAAGCCAGGGCAGGATGTGTCATGTACAAGTTCAACTCCAAAAAGGAATTTGGAAATGTATTCTAGAAGTGAAGAAGCCTGCAGTCATCCAATACTACAAATAAGATATTAAAAGCTGAGGCTTCTATCTATCTATCTATATATATATCTCTATATATATCTATCTATATATATATCTCTATATATATCTATCTATATATATATCTCTATATATATCTATCTATATATATATCTATCTATATATCTATCTATATATACATCTCTATCTATCTATCTATATATACATCTCTATCTATCTATCTATATATACATCTCTATCTATCTATCTATATATACATCTCTATCTATCTATCTATATATACATATCTATCTATCTATCTATATATACATATCTATCTATCTATCTATCTATCTATCTATCTATCTATCTATCTATCTATCTATATATATATATATATATATATATATATATAAAAATGTACAGAATAGGGGCTATAGCAGGGATATGCAATTAGCGAACCTCCAGATGTTGCAAAACTACAAGTCCCATCATGCCTCTGCCTCTGGGTGGCTGTCAGAGTCTCGCTATGCCTCATGGGACTTTTAGTTCTGCAACAGCTGGAGGTCCGCTGATTGCTTATCCCTGGGCTATAGTAAGGGGAGCCACCAAATTTTTTTCTTATGAATAAAAAAAAACTTCAACACCATTAGCCTCGTTCACTCTGTGACTTCTGATGGGACTTAAAAAAGTTGCATGACAAGTGAAATCACAATATGTTCAATGATGGCGCTGCGACCTTGAAAAAGGTTCCGGCGCTACTTTGGTGCGACTCTAATGCCATTTCAGCCCCATTGATGGGGTCGGTGCTTTTTTTTTTGTAACCCTTACCTCTACCTCCCCGGTCATCTTTGCTGCCGAAAAACTCTCCTAGTACTGTGAAGCTGCATGTACATAGGAGGGGAGGGGGAAAGAGGAAAAATTTGCGCTTGGTAAAGAATAAGTGAAATACCCCTGATGACGTCAGTGTGACGAAACGATCGTCGAGCGACACGCACACGCATTGCGCATTCGCGGTTTTTCTTTCCCACAGGCGGCCTGACGCCAATAGGAGCTACTTTGTTTTTATTTCCTTGCAAGGATATTCATCATCTCTCGCTGAATACGAGAGTTTGTATTTTACTGGCATTAATAAATCCTTTCATTTTTAAAAAACGCCTGCACTACGGAACTCTTTTTTTTTTTTTGTTTCTTTTCCATTGCGGCATACTCACCCCCACTTTGAGTGTGTATCTCATTACTATACACACACACATACCTGTGGCACTCCTGGGAGGACCTGTGAGCTGTGGTTTGGAGCCATCGAAGGTGTGAGAGACGGGGGATCTTCTCAGCTGCCCCGCAGGATAACCTCATCTTACAGGCCTGTTTGACCCCCCTGAGAAGGGCGCTCACAGGCTTTTTGGTAAGCCTTTAATTTGACTATCAGGTGATGGGCTAATTTCATGGTTGTCTGGAACTATTCAATACACACTGGATGCTCACAGCCTCCTTTTGAATCCTTCTTTTGGACTTTCATCTGTTGATCCATTGGACTTATTTTTTTTCTCTGATTATTCATCATAATATATTTATTATATGTTATTTGCATATATCCTAAGATCTTCACTTCATTGTTCTTGATTGTCAACAATTTTTCATAATTTATGTTTATTGATGTATTCACTTTGATTCAATTTCCAGCGCTACACGGTTTTTACACAAGCTTCATGTACAGTTGCTCTGCACACCGAGGCAAAAAACAAATGTTAATAAGCTATATTCCCTCCGGGACTAAACGTTTTTCATTAATAGGAATAGTATGAATAAAGGAGAATACTGCATTATGGCCACTTTGCATCAAATGAATACTAAGCATACTGGTTTATTTGAAGTTTTATTTTATTATTTACAGCGGAACTTCAGTAATTTTTTCATCTTTCCATCTATTAAATCTTCGGCCCTTGTTGTGGTTTTAACTTTGGAGAGTAAAACATTTTTTTTTTCTGCCAGTAAATCCCTTATACAGCCCACTTCCTGTTTCCTTATACAGCCCACTTCCTGTTTCCTTATACAGCCCACTTCCTGTTTCTTATCTGGTCATTAGCCTAGGCTTATGACATCATGCACATCTCTCTCACTCTTGTGAGAGTTTGCCAGTAGGAGAGGGTGGATGAGTCATAAGAGGGCCGATGAGGGCTGCAGAGCTGGAGGTGTGTGTCTGTGTAAATCCAGGAAGTGAACAGGCAGCAGCTTCAGCTGCCCTCATTTAAAACGGCTGCAGCCAGACTCAGTGGAGGGAGATTTCTGCAGCATAATTGGCAAGTCCAGAATCACAGTATACATAAAATAATATGCAAAGTGGTTGGAGGGAAGCTTCAGAATGACAAAGATGTTTTTATTACAAATTACGTGAGCAGACTGCAGTTCCTCATTAAAAGGGGTTTTCCAGCCATTTTTTACGTTTATTAAAAGTCAGCAGCTACAAAAAGTGTAGCTGCTGGCTTTTAATAAACAGACACTTACCTGCTCCACGGCTCCAGCGACGGCCGGGGCTCCGCTCCTCGCCCCCCCTCGCCGGCGTCTTCATTCCTAGTGTGGGCACCCGGCAGTGACAGCTTTCGGCTTCACGGCCGGGCACCCACTGCGCATGCGCGAGCGGCACGGCGCCGTCCGATTGGACAGGCGCTCGCCTACAAGGAGGGGCTGTGAAAAGGCGATTAAGCTAATCGCCTTTCCAGCCCCTCTGCGGAAGGAGGAAGTGGGACAGGAAGTTCCCTTCTCCTGAAGCCCCCACTCCCCCCCCAAAAAAATTACATGCCAAAGGACAGCTAATGAAGTAGATCAGGGGGTCTCCAAACTTTCTAAATAAAGTGCCAGTGTACTGTCCTTCTGACTTTAGGGGGGCCAGACTGTGGTCACTGGGAGTAGAAAAGGTCCTGATGTCAGTGCGAAAAAAATAATGCCCCATCGTTGGTGTCAGTGGGGGGAATTGTACCACACAGGGGCGGACTGACAACTCATGGGGCCCCCGGGCAATAGGAGATTATGGGGCCCTGAGTAATAGGATATTATGGGGCCCTGAGTAATAGGATATTATGGGGCCCCCAGGCAATATATTATGGGGCCCCCAGGCAATATATTATGGGGCCATATACACACTGAAAAGGTACTGGAGAGGCGGGGCAGGTATAATCTTGGGATTTTTAGACCAAAAGGATGTCGGTAAGGGACATTTCAGAGACGCATGTAAAAAAAAAAAAAAAAAAAAAACACAAATGTTTACATACTGTCCCTGGTTTTACCGAGGCTGGCAACCCTGCTGGGGCCCCCTAGTGGCATGGGGCCCTCGGGCAGTGCCCGAGTGCACAAATGGTCAGTCCGCCCCTGGTACCGCATTGTTGGTATCAGTGAATGAAATAGTGCTCCAAGGGCCAGATGAAAGCAAGAAAGGGGCCACATCTGGCCCCCAGGCCGCAGTTTGGAGACCAGTAATGTAGATCACTGAAAAAAAAATGAAAAAAGGAAACCAAAACACTAAGGGGTGTAATTTAGGAAAAAAAAAACAAGAGCTAGTTAATCTGCTTTTTCTTTCATTTTGTACAAATGGGGGCAAAAGAAGAAAAAAAAAGGCACCATGCCATATCCTCTCCAAATTGAAGGTATTCCATTCATAAGAAGAACATTGATCAGGAAAATACTGCAGACAAGCACAGTAAAGAAGTATTTATTGCCTATGATCATCACCGCCATCTAGTGGCCGCAATGCATTATTTTTCTTATTCACCCTATACTTATGAATAAAAATCATTCAACCTGGATATAAAAAAAAAAAAAAAAAAGGTTCCAGTAACATTTGTTTTTGCCCCCATTTGCCCTGAACAAAATAACATGCAGAATGAACTCGGTACACCACACATTTTACGCCGATCTCAATCTTAACATAAATGTCCACCTTGGCCACTCCTACTTTACATCACGACCACTCAGCAGCTGGGGGGGAGAGGGCTCACAGACCAATAGCAAAGCTTAAGAGGTGGAGCCAAAATGTCCTGACAAACTTTGTACTGCTGTCATTCACACATTGCTCAGTACAGAAACAGGTCATTATTCTCAATCACAAATGTGGCCACATATGCAATATTGTACAACCTGCCAACTACTGGGAAGTAGCAAATGCTGCTGTAAAAAGAGCAAAAATTATTAGGGGTAGTAATTAAAAAAAAAAAAAAAAAAAAAGAATTGCAAACTTGGTCATTCTGTAAAACGGAATTCATTCCGTGCGAATTGGGTCAAAAGCAAATGTACTTAGGCTATTTTCCTTCCAGTTCAAATGTTTCTGTTCCATAACAATGGAGCGAATAAGGGGAAAAAAAACGCAGCATTATAACCACCAGAGGGCAATGACAATAGGAATAGGTATTTCTTATGATCATCAGCGCCATCTAGTGGACATAATGCAATATTTTCCCAATTCACTCTATTTTCATAAAAGAAAAAAGAAAAACATATTCAATCTGGAAAGAATAGAGCTTGCCCTCATTCGCACAGAGCAATGTACAGCTTCAAAGGACGAATAGCTCTGCCAACTATTTTAGAAAGAACCCTTACATATACCCAGTGAAGTGACCGGCCTCAGATGATACACAGAGATGAAACAAATCCTCCTACATAAGTTGTATCCGTTTATCTGCAGCCCTCTATCCTCTACAGAGTGTGGAATTTACACATCAACACAAAATCTGTACACATCAACTATTTACTGGCCCTGTAATCCATTTGGTCCTTGGTTTTGGCCGACTGATAATGGGAATTTGGTAAGCTGGTCTTGGCCAGTCACACAAAGACCACCTTACCAGATTCCCATTATCAGTCATACAAGACCATACAAGGTAATGGGAATCTGGAAAGTTGGTCTCGGGCCCAACGAGCACAGGAATCTGGAAAGTTGGTCTCGGTCCAACAATCACGGGAATCTGGAAAGTTGGTCTCGGCCCAACAATCACGGGAATCTGGAAAGTTGGTCTCGGGCCCAACGAGCACAGGAATCTGGAAAGTTGGTCTCGGCCCAACAATCACGGGAATCTGGAAAGTTGGTCTCGGCCCAACAATCACGGGAATCTGGAAAGTTGGTCTCGGCCCAACAATCACGGGAATCTGGACAGTTGGTCTCGGGCCCAACGAGCACAGGACTCTGGAAAGTTGGTCTCGGCCCAACAATCACGGGAATCTGGAAAGTTGGTCTCGGGCCCAACGAGCACGGGAATCTGGAAAGTTGGTCTCGGGCCCAACGAGCACGGGAATCTGGAAAGTTGGTCTCGGGCCCAACGAGCACGGGAATCTGCAAAGTTGGTCTCGGGCCCAACGAGCACGGGAATCTGCAAAGTTGGTCTCGGGCCCAACGAGCACGGGAATCTGCAAAGTTGGTCTCGGGCCCAACGAGCACGGGAATCTGCAAAGTTGGTCTCGGGCCCAACGAGCACGGGAATCTGGAAAGTTGGTCTCGGCCCAACGAGCACGGTAAACCTGGAAAGTTGGCCTCGGCCCAACGATCACGGGAATCTGGAAAGTTGGTCTCGGCCCAACGATCAAGGGAATCTGGAAAGTTGGTCTCGGCCCAACGATCACGGTAAACCTGGGAAGTTGGCCTCGGCCCAACGATCACAGGAATCTGGAAAGTTGGTCTCGGCCCAACGATCACGGGAATCTGGAAAGTTGGTCTCGGCCCAACGATCACGGGAATCTGGAAAGTTGGTCTCGGCCCAACGATCACGGGAATCTGGAAAGTTGGTCTCGGCCCAACGAGCCCGGGAATCTGGAAAGTTGGTCTCGGCCCAACGAGCACGGGAATCTGGAAAGTTGGTCTCGGCCCAACGAGCACGGGAATCTGGAAAGTTGGTCTCGGCCCAACGAGCACGGGAATCTGGAAAGTTGGTCTCGGCCCAACGAGCACGGGAATCTGGAAAGTTGGTCTCGGCCCAACGATCACGGGAATCTGGAAAGTTGGTCTCGGCCCAACGATCACGGGAATCTGGAAAGTTGGTCTCGGCCCAACGATCACGGGAATCTGGAAAGTTGGTCTCGGCCCAACGAGCCCGGGAATCTGGAAAGTTGGTCTCGGCCCAACGAGCACGGGAATCTGGAAAGTTGGTCTCGGCCCAACGAGCACGGGAATCTGGAAAGTTGGTCTCGGCCCAACGAGCACGGGAATCTGGAAAGTTGGTCTCGGCCCAACGAGCACGGGAATCTGGAAAGTTGGTCTTGTACAACTGATAAACAGGAATCTGGAAAGATGGTCTTATATGACTGATAATGGGAATCTGGAAAGTTGGTCTTTTCTGAGCTCCTGAAGGTAGGTGGGAGGGGGGGAAAGCCGATGTCACACACTGCACAGGATAGAGCAGGCAACTGAGTGTAATCTGAGTTCTAAGTGAAGGTATAGGTCGCACCCCATCTCTACACTATCTCATACGGAAACATGCACAACTGAGGCTGTCAATCACCTGCTGTGTGCAGAGTTGTCTCCTGGTATGGGCATCGATTGTCAGTAGTGACTCATGCAGATAGCAGAGGAACGAGGCAGCAGACAGAAATCACACTAGGTGCTTAGGATTGAGGCAAGTACACACTATAGAAGGATATACTTTGTTCCTTTTTTTTTGGAGTTTTACAACCACTTTCACTGCCTTGCTATGTGGTAGTGATGCCTGGATCACAAAGCTGGCTCAACAGAATTGCAGGTCTTTTGCCAGACAAGACAAGCCGTAGATGTGCAATAGCTGCTTGATTGGGGTCCAGCTTCAATATATTCAGAATTCTTTTGTCTGGCGCTAAACTTCGTCAGAACTACGAGCAAATCTCAGACTCTCAACTCTTGGACATGACAGCGTTACGTGCAAGACCTGAAATGTAACACACTGGCACCCGCATCTTGTTAAATCGAAGAAAAGATCTTTTATTCCAACAGTCATTATTCCGGAATATAACATTTTTGCCGTCTTCAGTTACACTTTCCCTTATATGGTGGTACAATGGGAGATTAAGGATTTTTTTGCTTTTGAAACCCATAAAAGTTTTATCCAAACAAGTGAATGACGACAAGATGACTAAATATGTGCTTACTTTATTGAAAACCTGATTATTATCTCTAGTTTTGTATGTGTTTTTGTTTTTCTTCCTATATTTATTAGAGCAATACAAATAGAATGGATTGTTGAGGGAAAGTTTTGGAGGAAAGTGTCACCAAATGAGATCCTTGTGCTCCCAAATAAAATCTGTACACATCAACTATTTACTGGCCCAATAACCTATTTGGTCCTTGGTTTTGGCCGACCGATAATGGGAATTTGGTAAGCTGGTCTTGGCCAGTCACACATAGACCACCTTACCAGATTCCCATTATCAGTCATACAAGACCATACAAGGTAATGGGAATCTGGAAAGATGGTCAGGGTCAACCGATAATGGAAATCTGGAAAGTTGATCTTGGCCCAACGATAATGGGAATCTGGAAAGTTGGTTTTGGCCCAACGATAATGGGAATCTGGAAAATTGGTCTTGGCCCAACGATAATGGGAATCTGGAAAGTTGGTCTTGGCCCAACGATAATGGGAATCTGGAAAGTTGGTCTTGGCCCAACGATAATGGGAATCTGGAAAGTTGGTCTTGGCCCAACGATAATGGGAACCTGGAAAGTTGGTCTTGGCCCAACGATAATGGGAACCTGGAAAGTTGGTCTTGGCCCAACGATAATGGGAATCTGGAAAGCTGGTCTTAGTTGGACAATAATGGGAATTAGGCAAGTTGCTTTTGGTCAATTGACAATGGGATTCTGAAAAGTTGGTCTTGTTCGGCCGACAGTGGGAATCTGGTAAGATGGCCTTGGTCATGTTATAATGGGAATCTGGCAAATTGGTCTTGTATGACGGATGATGGGAATAATACAAGTTGCTTTTGGTCAACCGACAATGGGATTGTATGACTGGTAATGGGAATCTGTAAAGTTGGTCTCGGTCCAATGATCATGGGAATCTGGCAAGTTGGTCTTGGTTGGACAATAACGGGAATTAGGCAAGTTGCTTTTGGTCAATTGACAATGGGATTCTGAAAAGTTGGTCTTGTTCGGCCGACAGTGGGAATCTGGTAAGATGGCCTTGGTCAAGTTATAATGGGAATCTGGCAAGTTGGTCTTGTATGACTGATGATGGGAATCTGCAAAGTTAGTATCGGCCCAATGATCATGGGATTCTGGTAAGCTGGTCTTAGTTGACAGATAATAGGAATAAGACAAGTTGCTTTTGGTCAACCGACGATGGGATTGTATGACTGGCAATGGAAATCTGGAAATCTGAAAAGTAAGCTGGTCTTGGCCAGTCACACAAAGACCACCTTACCGGGATTCTCATCATCAATCTTACAAGACCATACAAGGTAATGGGAATCTGGTAAGATGGTCGTGGTCAACTGATAATGGGAATCTGGAAAGTTGGTCTCTGCCCAATGATCATAGGAATCTGATAAAAAAGTTGCTTTTGGTCAACTGACAATGGGCTCTGATCCCTCCTGTATTGTGACTGTACTGTCTTCCCTGATGTAAAGCGCTGTGCAAACTGTTAGCGTTATATAAATCCTGTATAATAACAATAATAAATTGTATGACCGGTAATGGGAATCTGTAAAGTTGGTCTCGGCCCAATGATCATGAGAATCTGGTAAGTTGGTCTTGGTTGGATCATAATGGGAATTAGGCAAGTTGCTTTTGGTCAATTGACAATGGGATTCTGAAAAGTTGGTATTGTACGATTGACAGAGAAAATCTGGTAAGATGGCCTTGCTCAAGTTATAATAGGAATCTGGTAAGTTGGTCTTGGCCCAACGATCATGGGAATCTGGTAAACTGTTCTTGGTCAGCCGATAAAAGGGAATCTTGTAAATTGGTCTTGGATAATTGATAAAGAAATAAAGGGTTAACAGATAAAGGGACTCTGGTAAGTTAGTCTTGGTCAATGGACCGCCCTTACATCAGTGCCCCGCCTTCATCTTCTCCCATTGCACGTTTTTCCATAATGAGTTCCCGAGCATTGATTTGTGACAGCCTTGTAGAATTTTACATTTATTCTATACAAAAAAAGCCTAAAGTACAGAGGCTTATTTATAGCAACCAATGCAAATGCATAAAAAACAAACCAGCCACAGCTCATAGTTCGAGTAAGAACATGTAGGGAAATGCGTGATAGATTACCCCTTTTTTTTTACCAAAACTAACCTGAAATAACTTGGCAGTTGCTATGTTGAACATCAGGGTTGGAAGATGCACCAGGCTCCCCGACTTGTCGCTTGCGTCTTATAATATGTTTTCTTCCAGAGAAGGATGAACTTGGATCTGTCGAAGTGTTGGCTGGTTCAATCATCACTTGGTCCTGGCCTATCTGAATATATCCCATCTACAGAAAAAAAACAGATCATTAAATTGACACGAGTGACAATATAAACACACAGCAGGTGTTTGTAAGCAGTTAGAAATAGACTCTGTAGTCCATTTCAGTCCATGTTATGAGTTTTTAGTATCTTTGAGAATGAATTACATCATTAAAAGCAAGAGAAGTCAGTGATTTTTTTTTTTTCTCCAGAATACATTATTGAATTTTCAAAAAAATAAAAAATTATTTTACAAACACAAATATATTATAAAATAAAGAGAGAACACAGTATCTATAATACAGTTATAACTCCAGTACACATATATACATACATATATATATATATATATATATATATATATATATATATATATATATATATATATATATATATATATATATATATATATATATATATAAATAAAATAAAACACACATTATATATATGTGTGTGTATATTTATTATACACATACTCTCTCTCTCTCTCTCTCTCTCTAAGCCGACCCAAATATAAGCCAAGGCACCCAATTAATTACCACAAAAAACAGGGAAAACTCATTGACTCGAGTATAAGCTTGGGTGGGAAATGCAGCAGTTTCCTTAAGCGGAAAAGAGGGTCAACAATGCCCATCTGCAGCCTCATATTGCCCATCTGCAGCCTTACTGTGCCTTTGATCTCCCGCTGTGTCATGCAACTGCAGTCGGTGGCTTGTCCACTGTAACAAAGCCCCGCCACCTCCTCGTCAGTGATAGACGGAACACTGATTTAGCTTCCCAGCATTGTTATTAGTGTTCTGTCAATCACGGAAAATTTTGAAATATATGTGTAGCGGCCTGCTACTCATAGCTGCCGCTGCCTTAAATTTAGAGGGTAGTCAAAGATTTAACTACCTCTGACTGTATTGCTTTACCAAATTTGGGCCTCTGTTCCAGCCGTGGCTGTACTGCGAGTGACCACTATTGTTGTCTGGGGTGTTGGTACCACCCCAGGCCAAGGGTGGCAGCAGTCGAGCCAGGGTGTATTGGGTGTTTTTCCTCGGCAGCCAATCAGTGGGGGTTGATCGCCTCGCTGTGCATGCTGGGGGAGAGAACTTAAGGGACAGACGTCATTAGTTCTGCGTCCAAGACAGACAAAGGGAAGGAAGTAACCGCTCCAGGTGGGTATGTTGAACAATCGGCAACAATTCAGGAAATCAAGGGTGCCGGCAATGCACGAAGCCATTGGTAGAAGAAAAAAGGATGGACAGCCGCACTCCAAAAAAACATAAGGTTGTCTTTAATATAAAAATGGAAAAAAATGAACTACAAAAACAAGCAGAGAACGGGAACATCCTACGCGTTTCACACTACAAATCGGTGCTTAATCATGGCTAGCATAAAAAAAGAACACACTTCAAATATATATGATTCTAACCCGGGACATGTGATTGACACTGACCATCCGCAGTTGAGACCCAATTAGTGAAAGGAACTCCCAAAGCCGATCGGAAAGTGTCTTCACATGTGTGCATAAAGATACCTAAATACAAACTTAAACTCACATTCAAAAACACATAAAAAGATAGATCTAAAAGTAAAACGTGTAACATCTGTATGTGCAAGTCATTCCCCTGGTTTGAATAGATGACTACGTGTGAAACATAGTGTATAAAACCTTCACAGTTGTTGAGTCGCATCGCCCATGCGACAATATCAAACTGTGATGGTGTAAAAAGTTTGTTGTGGTGTATCAAGATGCTAAGGAAATGGCTCTGTGTAAGAAAAAAGTATTTTTAGGTCTAAAGAATGTGTTGTAGACATATATGTGTGTCCATAGGCGTGGTGAATTAAATAAAAAAAAAGTGTTTTTTCAATGTAGTGATCATGTGGATGAACCAATGTACATAATATATGGTTAGTGAGAAAATGATCGTATAGGTATTTGTGTGTGTGTGTGTGTGTGTGTGTATAAACGACCACATAAAATGCAAAAAAGAATATACATGTATATTATTTTTTGCATTTTATGTGGTCGTTTACACACACACACACAAATACCTATACGATAATTTTCTCACTAACCATATATTATGTCCATTGGTTCATCCACATGATCACAATATTGAAAAAACACTTTTTTTATTTAACCACTTTATTACTGGGCACTTAAACCCCCTTCCGGCCCAGACCAATTTTCAGCGCTGACGCATTTTGAATGACAATTGCGCGGTCATACAACACTGTACCCAAATTATATTTTTATCTTTTCTTTCCCACAAATAGAGCTTTCTTTTGGTGGTATTTGATCATCTCTGCGATTTTTATTTTTTGCGCTATAAAAAAAAAAAAAAAAAAAATTTGGAAAAAAAAAAAAAAAACACAATATTTTTTACTTTTTGTTATAATAATATCCCAATTTTAAAAAAATATATATATAAAATCGGTTTAGGACGATCCGTATTCTTCTACATATTTTTGTTAAAAAAAAAAAAAAAATCGCAATAAGCATATATATTGATTGGTTTGCACAAAAGTTATAGCGCCTACAAAATAGGGGATAGATTTACGATTTTTTTTTTACTAGTACTGGCGGCGATCTGCTTTTTTTTTTGTCAGGCCTGCGATATTGCGGCGGACATATCGGACGCTTTGACACAATTTTGGGACCATTCACATTTATACAGCGATCAGTGCTATAAAAAATGCACTAATTACTGAATGAATGTGACTGGCAGGGAAGGGGTTAACACTAGGGGGTGAGGAAGGGGTTAAATGTTTTCCCTGGGTGTGTTCCAACTGTGTGTGGAGGCGGACTGACTGAGGGAGGTGACCGATGCCGTGTCCCTATGTATAAGGGACACATCGGTCTCCTCTCTCCCTGACAGGACGTGGAGCTCAGTGTTTACACACAAAGCTCCACGTCCCTGCTGTCACCGCCAATCGCGGGTACCTGGCGGACATCGCGGCCGCCAGGCACGCGCATCAGCATCTCAGCGATGCACCGGGCACGGTGTTGGCACGCGCGGAAAATGCACATAAAAGGACGTCCACCCGGCAGTTGAGAGCCGCGCTGTGGACGTCTTTCGTCTATAGCGCGGCTCTCAAGTGGTTAATTCACCACACCTATGGACACATATTTAGGTCTACAACACATTCTTTAGACATAAAAATACCTTTTTCTTACACAGAGCCATTTCCTTAGCATCTTAATACACCACAACAACTTTTTACACCATCACAGTTTATTGTCGCATGGGCGACGCGACTCAGCTACTGTGAAGGTTTTATACACTATGTTTCACACGTAGTCATCTATTCAACAAGGGGGAATGACTTGCACATACAGATTTTACACTTTTTGCTTTTATATCTATTTATGTGTGTTTTTTGAATGCAAGTTTAATTTTGTATTTAGGTATCTTTATGCACACATGTGAAGACACTTCCCGATCGGCTTTGGGAGTTCCTTTCACCAATTGGGTCTCACCTGCGGATGGTCAGTGTCAATCACATGTCCCGGGGGTTAGAAAAAATTTGAAGTGTGTTCTTTTTTATGCTAGCCATGATTAAGCACTGATTTGTAATGTGAAACGCGTAGGCTGTTATTCCCTGTTCTCTGCTTGTTTTTGTAGTGCATTTTTTTCTATTTTTATATTAAAGACAACCTTATGTTTTTTTGGAGTGCGGCTGTCCATCCTTTTTTCTTCTACCAATTAGTTCTGCGTCGTCGTCAGTCAGCGTGGCCGATCCTGGCTGTCGTTCCACCACCCCCCCGTGTGTGGTCCTCATGGCTGGGGGTAAGTGTTCCTGGCTCCGGGACCACGTTGGTCCGGGGGTTGTGATCTACTATGTAGGCCTGGTAGTCAGACTGGGTCTACATTCACACAGTGGTGCTATCCATCCTGAGGAAGGAAGCCACCCGATGAAGAACCTGTCTTGGAGAGCACTGAATACGAGGCTGGTATCTCAGGAGAGGCCTTGAACTTCATAGAAGGATGCACGATTGCTGAGAGGCTGAGTGATGGGTCGCCTGTCAGTTCTGAGTTCACAAGAGTTTATTCAAGAGAGATTCGGGTGCTTAATCCTGTGTTGAGAAGGATTCTGGACCGAATACATCTCCACCTTTGGGAAGGTCTGTGCTAGAGACTTTGCTAAAGTTTCTGTGTGACACCCTGGCTGCTAGGCTAGTGAGAGAGGCCTATCCAGGTGTACAATGCCCACTTTGGCTAGGGTGGTGACAACAGCTACATTGCGGGATTACCCTTTTCACCTCCAACTACTATTTTTATCCTTTTACCCCGTTGGGTAATGAAGCAAAGAAAAAGAAACCTAAAGTGTGGACATTGAATTTTTTCTCAACTCTCATTGTATACCCTAGAAGGCGAAGGAATAGAGGCAACATGCCACCCAAAAATAACCAGCAGTTATACTGTATTTATCTGGGTAAAGCGCGCACCGGCGTATAGCGCACACCCCAAACCTAGAAGGAAATTTTAAGGAAAAAAATAAATACTTACAGTTTGAATGCCCCCTCGTCTGTGTCTTGCCTGGAGTCCATCGGCAGTCCTCCCCGCTTCTCCCGCGCTGTCTTTGAGCGCCGCCGCCATATACCGAGCGCAGTACACTCGGCTAGGCTCGGCCACGCTCGGCTCCTCTCGCATAAAGGCTAGGAGGCAGGACAGGGCTTGACCGCGAGCGGAGCCGAGCGTACCTGAGTGTATTGCGCTCGGTATATGGTGGCGCTCAGACAGCGCGGATTGGCGTATAACGCGCACCCGCGATTTCCCCGATTTTAAGGGGGAAAAAAGTGCGCGTTATACGCCGATAAATACAGTATTTATATTTCACTTTCTGCTATAAAGTATACCCAATAATTCAAAATAGTGTGAACCTAGCCCAAGAGCTGGCTTTGTCATGGTCTCGATATAAGAACCAGGGGGGTACAGATTTTGAAATGCTTTTCTAATTACCATTACCTGTATGTCAACCATGAAGTCCAGCCACTGCTCAATAGTGGGCAAAGAAAGAGAATTTTTTTTCACATGGCCGGTATGCAGGCCTTGTCTGCACAAGGGAGATGCTTAAGGAGGGAATTTTTCTAACCGACATTGGGGTAACATGCAATAAAAAGGCTGCAGGATCATCTGTAAGAGGCACATCTGTCACCCCCTGAATAGGGCATTCCTGAAAACGTGAAGCAGAGAACCAATTTCCCATTGACATCTCCAACATAGAGGGGGAGGATCTTGCGTTGGGCCTGTGGGGTTTTGCACCAAAAGGAGACATAATTTTATATCCATTTTCCTGATAAGGTGTCAATTGCCAACATTTAGGGACAAAAAGGAAAAAATACAGTCTTTCTGAAACGGTTCGTCTTCCCATTTACGTAAAAAGGTATGGTTACGTGGTTGCAATTCTGAGGTCAGCATAACGTGTGACAGATAGGCAGTGCCTTAATGGTGTTCTGTCTAGACAGACTTTGAAAGGGGTAGGTGGCCATAACTCGTGATCTAGGCAGAATAGCGATTTCAGGTGGGAACCTAGTGGAATAATTTAATGTCTATAGTCTGGGTACAGGTGTACTTTAAGGCTGCATTCACACCTTGGCGTACAAAATCGCGGCGTTTTTTCCCGCGAATTGCGGCTACAAATTGCGGCGTTTTGTACCGCGATTTGCGGCGACAAATTGCGGCGTTTTGTACCGCGATTTGCGGCGACAAAACGCTGCGATTGTGAATGCAGCCTTACCCCCTCTATGGAGATGGTTCACATCTCCTATGCCGAACGCCGCCTGAAAAAAAGGTCCGGGACTTGTTTTCAGGCGGCAGGCGTACGGCATGGAGATGTGAACCATCTCCATAGACGGCAATGTGAAATCATCCCTCCAGCGTCTCAGGGGCGTCTGCGGTGTTGCACTACAGTCGTATATACGCCTAGGTGTGAACGGGGGCTAAAGGACAGTCTACAAAGCCTATAGCACACAGGTGTCAAACACAAGGCTCGCGGGCAGAATCCGGCCCTCCAGGTCATTTCATGTGGCCCTCGCACCTCTCCTGCAGCTGCAGGAGAGCTCCAGCCCTCCTCTGGTCCCACTTCAGACCCTTACTTTTCGCTTTCAACAATGCATCCAGCATCAGCATAAGGAAAGGGGAGTGCACTGTGATGTAAGAGAGAGTGGGGGGCTCAACTTCTGATGGTGGGGGGGCTCTTGACATCTAATGTAAGGGGAGGGGATGTGCTGGACATCTAATCTTATGGATACAACCGACTCTTTTGAGAACAATCATAATGCTGATGGGGCCCACGATGAAATGGAGTTTGACACCCCTGCTATAGCACATTACAGAAGCATGCCCTAAGTGACTTTATTATTGCCGAGTGTTCTGGACACAAACTTGCCATTGCATGTGAAATGTTTTGATCCATCAGTAGAATGGGAGTTGAAAGGGGAGAGCCGTTTAGGCCCCCCTTTCCTCGTGGGATCATGGCATTAGGTCTAGTTTAAGTACAGGTATAGTTTAAGTTAGGATTGGTTACAGAGTGTCAGGTGGTATTAGTTCATGAGGTTATGTAAGGATAGCAGAAAGGCGAGGTGTTAGGATTGGTCAATTGGATCAGGTGTCTTAGAAGGTTCTGGAGGGCGGTTTTTAGGTCCGCAGGGATTGGTTAGAAGGGTCAGGTGAATCTGGGATAAATTTCCAGAAGCTGGTACCGGCCTATTTAAGGGTCATTAGAGTCTGGGTCAGTACCATTCCAACCTGAAGATTGCAGGACTCCCCCCCCCCCCCTTTTTTTGTCACGGCCTATTCATGTGGTGGCTCCCTTCAGGTTCATCTGAAAGGGAGGTTTAAGTTAAAAAAAATTAAAATACGGTACCAGCTCGAGTCTAAGTGGCTGGGTTGAATATGGTGATTTGTGAGAATTTTGGTTTAAATTGGATTATATACATAAAAAGTTGATGTGATATTTATGGTTTAAAACCAATGAATCAGGCCGTGGCCAATACCATCCAAAACAAGTAAATTCCGTATTTTCCGGCGTATAAGACGACGTGGCATATAAGACGACCCCCTAATTTTCCAGGAAAAATGTTGGTTTTGGGATATACTCACTGTATAAGACTACCCCCTTCTTACTAGTCTTTCTGGAAGCTGAGGGGTAGCCAGAACAACCGCTGACAGAAACAGGCTTTTTCAAATCTCACTGTGCCATTACATTCCTCACTGTGCCATTACATTACTTGCCCCCACTGTGCCATCACTTGCCCCCACTGTGCCATCACTTGCCCCCACTTGCCCCTTCACTGTGCCAGAACTTGCCCCCTCTCTGTGCCTGAACTTGCCCCCTCTCTGTGCCTGAACTTGCCCCCTCTCTGTGCCTGAACTTGCCCCCTCTCTGTGCCTGAACTTGCCCCCTCTCTGTGCCTGAACTTGCCCCCTCTCTGTGCCTGAACTTGCCCCCTCTCTGTGCCTGAACTTGCCCCCCAGTGCCATCACTCACTTTTTTTCTGAATAGGCGGTGCGGTGACAGTCTCCGTGCTGCGAGCGTCAATGATTTAAAAGACGCGCCTTCTCCTCCGACTGTCCTGTGTTAGGCGGAACACAAAATTTCCCAGCAGCGCCTCTGTTCTGTGTTCCGCCTATCACGGACGTCATCTCGTCTCGTCCGAGGATAAGAAGGCATCTGTGATAGGAGGAACACAGAACAGAGGCGCTGCTGGGAAGATTTGTGTTCCACCTATCACAGAACACTCTGAGGAGAAGGAGCGTCTTTTAAATCATTGACGCTCGCAGCAGCACGGAGACCGTCCCCAGCGTATAAGACGACCCCCGACATTGGATGCATTTTTTTGCATCCAGAAAGTCGTCTTATTTGCCGGAAAATACGGTACATTTTGTGACAAATGTTAAAATGGAACATTAAATAAAGTTATTTTGTTAAATATAAATGTTTTGTTGTTCTATTTCTCTATGCATGTTTTATGGTTGCATGATGCCTATGATCCCATAGCCCAGTCCTTACAACGTCCATCTGCCATCACCATCTAGAAACCGATTTGCAACATTTACGACAAAATGATCTTGCAGCTTACTAGCAATTGTAATCTTTACTTGATCCCTCAAAGTTCGGATGGATTCCAGGCAAGTAACTTCCTAGCAGTGATGTTCATTTTCTGCAGTTGGCAGAAAAGCGATTACCGAGTATTCCTCGAAGACGTGTAAAACCAAGGCACGGGAAGAGAGTCACCCAGAGCCTAGAGCTCAGGAGAGGCTTCCCTTCCCTACACAAGTCCTGCCAAGAACAATTCAAGGTTTTTCCTATAAAAATAAAACCATTGAAAACACAGGGAGGACCTACAGGAGAGATTTATCTCAGGTACTTGTGATCATTTCTGCTCGGTTGACCTGGTAGGAGGGGGTGGATAATTCAAAGAGATGAAGTCATGGGAGGAAAGATCTATCTGCATTCTAGGAAATGTTCAGCAATGCAATACCTTCCAGATCTCGACTCAGCAGAACCCAAGTCATTCATTCCAGTAGGAGGTGCAGCAAAAAAAAAAAAAAAGTCTGATCGCACTATACATCAGTAATTTGACATGTGCACAGCGCGCTCGGATGGCTTCATACATGCAGGAACACCAAGCCGTAATGGCAACTGTATTTCTGCTGACATTATGTCTTCTTTGTATGAATGGTATAGAAGGTGCAAATTTTGGCATCCAATATTCTTGGCATCCAAATTTTGTATCCAGGACACCACAAAACTAGTTACGTCCCCCTGGCTTCCACAAGGCCAGCAACACTTTCACTGTAATGTCACCGCATAAAGGATTAATAGAGAATGATCCAGAGGTCTCTGTGCAGGGTCCATTTTATTAGATCAGTTTAAAAAGCAACTAAACTTTTAATTCTAATCTGAGCATATAAAAACCTAAGGCCCTGTACACAAGATCAGTCCAAACTGATGAAAACGGACTGAAGTTCAGTTTCATCAGTCCAAACCGACCGTGTGTAGGCCCCATCGGTCAGTTTCCTTCGGTCCAAAAACAGAGAACTTTCTTTAAAATTGGACCGATGGACACGAAGAATGTCCCCTTAAATAGATGGCGATTGGGAGGAATGCCTCTACATTGGTGGTCAGTGAGAAGGATTGTCCCCTTATATTGGTGGTCAGTGGGAAGGATTGTCCCCTTATATTGGTGGTCAGTGGGAAGGATTGTCCCCTTATATTGGTGGTCAGTGGGAAGGATTTTCCTCTTATATTGGTGGTCAGTGGGAAGGATTGTCCCCTTATATTGGTGGTCAGTGGGAAGGATTGTCCCCTTATATTGGTGGTCAGTGGGAAGGATTGTCCCCTTATATTGGTGGTCAGTGGGAAGGATTGTCCCCTTATATTGGTGGTCAGTGGGAAGGATTGTCCCCTTATATTGGTGGTCAGTGGGAAGGATTGTCCCCTTATATTGGTGGTCAGTGGGAAGGATTGTCCCCTTATATTGGTGGTCAGTGGGAAGGATTGTCCCCTTATATTGGTGGTCAGTGTAAAGGATTGTCCCCTTATATTGGTGGTCAGTGGGAAGGATTGTCCCCTTATATTGGTGGTCAGTGGGAAGAATTGTCCCCCTATATTGGTGGTGGTCAGTGGGAAGAATTGTCCCCTTATATTGGTGGTGGCCAGTGGGAAGAATTGTCCCCCTATATTGGTGGTGGTCAGTGGTAAGAATTGTCCCCCTATATTGGTGGTGGTCAGTGGGAAGAATCGTCCCCTTATATTGGTGGTCAGTGGGAAGAACTGTCCCCTTATATCGGTGGTCAGTGGGAAGAATGCACTTCTCTCCACTGAACGCTAGTGTAAGAATGCCTCCTTACATTGGTGGTCAATGAGAAAAATTCACCTTACAGTGGTAGTCAGAATGCCACCTTTGACGGCAGCTAAAAAGATCACTGGTTTCATACCACTGGTTCTACCAAGTGGCACTGGGACACAGAACAATTTAGACACCATCAGATGGGAGGTCAGCCAGCCACAGCTAAAAACTTTGTGACGTCACATTAATTTCATAAGACAGCGAACACTTAGATCAAGTTAGAAAACACTCACTTGCTATAATTAAAGAAACTAGGGTTTGTGAAAAAAAAGGACAAAAAAAAAAAAAGTTCAATAATACAAAGCTATAGGTTTAAGGTAAATACATAGTATAAAATATTTCTTAAAAAAACTAAAAAAAGCATGTGCAATGTAATGATATAGAGGTTTCTACAAAGTTGCAGAAATCGTATTATTCTACTTGGCTCTCTGGCTAGAAAGAGCTTATCTACCGAAGTCATCCTTATCAGAGATCCAGAAGAATTAAAAAAATAAAAATTGGAGACAGTTTGGAATGTAGCACCAGAGCCATTTGCCAATCCATACTGACACCTGTCATACCAGGAATGCTCACCACTCCCAACATAAACATTATCGGATGACTGCAACACACTTGTAGGTGTCAAACCGAATTAAATAACGAATCCGTCTCCTAGATATGTCACAGTAGTAAGGAGAAACTGCCAATACATAAGACATGTTCACCATTTTAGTAGATTAGGTTTCTTCACCCGTAGGATCCAATTTTCTGTTTGACAGTCTACTTTTACAAAATTATCCTCCGGCGAGACAATTATACTTTGTATGGCAGCTTCCACCGTTGGGGTTCCAAGGATTTCCAAGGATTTTCTACTAGGAAAGATCTATAACAGTTACTAGCAAGTCTTTTCTTGCCATTAGGGAAGAACTTTTGTATGTTCCAAACCCAGAAAACAGCCATTAATCCTGGGCGAATGAACTTTGGGTGGGTGAGTCCCCACTTCGAAGCTGATGTACACAGAAACGGATGGGGAGGTTTGTGACATCATTATCCCAATATGGCCACATAGCCAGAGTAAGTCAATGATGCCAACCTGTAGCCAATATTGGGTCAATGATGTCACAAATAGGGATGTCCCGATACCACTTTTTTAGGACCGAGTACGAGTACCGATACTTTTTTTTCCAAGTACTCGCCGATACCCAATACCGATACTTTTTTTTAAATGTGTCCCCAAATGCAGCCATGTCCCCCCACAGATGGCGCCATGTCCCCCCACAGATGGCGCCATGTCCCCCCACAGATGGCGCCATGTCCCCCCACAGATGGCGCCATGTCCCCCCACAGATGGCGCCATGTCCCCCCACAGATGGCGCCATGTCCCCCCACAGATGGCGCCATGTCCCCCCACAGATGGCGCCATGTCCCCCCCATATATGCAGCCATTTCCCCCCCCCCCCCAATTAGGGTTGTCCCGATACCGATACCGAGTATTTGCGGGAGTACTTGTACTCCCGCAAATACCACCGATGCCTAAATAGAATACTCAGCCCCCCCCCCTTACCTGCATGCTGCCGCGCCGCTAATATGAGCAGGGAACATTACGCTTTCATTTGAATAGCTGTAATGATTCGCGCCGCGCTGCGTATAGACACTCCCCCTTGCTCGGGATTGGACAGATCACCCGAGCAAGGGGGAGTGTCTATACGCGACGGCAAAATTACAGCTATTCAAATGAAAGCTGTAATGTTCCCCGCCCGTATTAACCAGGCGGCCGGCGGGATGCGGTGTAGCGGCAGCGACGGCGGGATGCGGTGTAGCGGCAGCGACGGCGGGGGTGGTGGGGGGGCCGAGTATTCTATTTAGGCATCGGCGGTATTTGCGGGAGTACAAGTACTCCCGCAAATACTCGGTATCGGTCCGGTATCGGGACAACCCTAGTCACAAACATCCTCACCCCTTTGTGTATGTCCATTGCGGGGCAGGAAATCCCCTGCCCAAAGTTTATTGGCTCAGGAATGACAGGTGACTTATGGATTTGGACCCAAACTTGTTCAGAACACACACAAGCTCATTCTTACCTGCCATACGAGCAACATAGGCATATGGCTTGGACAGCAATATTCGTGGACATACTGTACTGTACATGGTTCACTTTTTATTAATACTCTTTGTAGGATTGTGACCTTTCATATATTTACTAGAAGGGTGTGAAGAAAATAGACTTTATTCGGTATTTTCTCATAGGTTTGGTTTTCTTTTAAGAACCCCTGGACCGATCTGGGTGAAATTTGGATAATTGTAATTGTAGGGATACCTTGTGTGGAAAGGGGTGTTCAAACTTTTGGGAAAATTGTGTGCTCTCAGCCTGGAGATAATTGGTTTATTCCTTAACTGATCTCAATATCTCCCAGGCAGAGAGAGGGCGGGTGTACTATAAAAGCTTGCTGTGGTAATGTCGTCTGCTACTGTCATGTAAACAGGGCCGTCTTTACCGCAGGGCAAATGGGGCAGGTGCCCTGGGCCCTGTCATTGTTGGGGGCCCAAAGCAACCCCCTTTGAAAAAAAAAAAAAAATTTTTTTTTTTATGGGTCCGGAGGGGCAATTTTTTTTAGGGGACCTCAGGGGCCCCGAGACCCCCAGGGCCCCAGATGGCAACCCCCCTTTTTTTATTTATTTTTAAAAAAAATATAAATTTTTTAATATATTTTATTTTTTATTAAAGGGCCAATTTTTTTTAGAGGTCTGGGGGTCCCCAGGGGCCCATAGTTCCCCAGGGCCCCGGATGACAACCCCGCCTTTTTTTTATATATTTATATATATTATATATATATGTTATTATCATTATATTTATATATATTATATATATATGTTATATATATATGTTATTATCATTATTAAAGGACCCAAAGGTCCCCGGATGGCAACCCCCCCTTTTTTTTTTATAAAAATATATATATATATATATATATATATATATATATATATATATATATATATATATATATATATATATATATATATATATATATATATATATATATATATATATATATATATATATATATATATATATATATTTATTTTTTATTTATTTTTTATTTATTTTTTTAAAGGGCTCAGAGGTCCCCAGGGCCCCATGTGGCAAACACCCTTTATTTTTTTTATAAATGTTAATTTTTTTATTTTTATTTATATATATTTTTTTATTAAAGGGCCCAGAGGTCCCCAGGGCCCTGCATGGCAACCCCCCCTTTTTTTTATATAAATGTTTCTTTTTTATATATATTTTTTTTATTTTTTATTCAAGGGCCCAGAGGTCCCGGATGGCAACCCCCTTTTTTTTGTAATTTATTTTTATTAAAAAAAATATATATTAAAGGGCCCAGAGGTCCCCAGGGCCCCAGATGGCAACCCCCTTTTTAAAATATATTTTTTATATATATTTTTTATTTCTTTTTTTCTTTTTATTAAAGGGCCCAGAGGTCCCCAGGGCCCCGGATGGCTACACCCCTTTTTTTATATATATTTTTCTATATTTCTTTCTTTACTTCTTTTTTGTAAAGGGCCCCCCGCTTCTAAATTCGCAGCAGCCCCCCCCTGCTTCTCAATTTCAGGCGGCAGCACCCCCCATCCCGGTTCTCTGCTCCAGGGGGCCCATGCCTGAAGCTGTGTAAGTGGCCCCATAATTCCTGATGGTGGCCCTGCCTCCCGTTAAGCCCCTGTGCTGCCCACAAATCAGGCTGAAAATCATCAGCAGCACGCAGCCAGTGACAGTACTGCTTCCCTTCCCAGTGTTTTAAAATGTACAGCACCCCTGGCTTCCCTTTAGACGTGCACTTCTCCCTTCCTGCCACTGGGTGCTGCTTGTATATAAAAGTGAATTAGAATGTGATTTTATAACATCCCCAGTTTGCTCTTCCCGGGGCTGACTTCTTCATGTCCTGCTCCTCAAGGTATGTCACTATTTGCTAATCTATATTGTAAATAGAAGTTTTCTGTAGAGTGTGCCCAAAGTCTTTATAATATTTGATGATTCACTGCAGGTCTGGTTAGTGTTTTAAAAAGTTCCTCTATTTTACACATGGCATGGCATGGGGGTCACAGCACCGTCTGTCCATTCTGCTTTAGCACCATGGGATGCCATGCCATGTGTAAAATAGAGGAATTCTTTAAATCACAGACCAGACCTGCAGTCCAGGCTGAGTAAAGCCTCAGAGCACATGGCATTACTGTCTGTATTTAACTGCTTGATGGGCTTATTTTGGGCCTCATTTGCGCAGGCACAGCAGCCCATTCATTTGAATGGGCTGCCATGCCTGCGTTTCCTGCAAAGAAAAGCGCATGCCTCATGCACGCCTATGCCCATCAAGCACTGAAATACAGCACTGTCTGTCCATTCTGCTGTCTGCTGTGACTTATCTGCAGTTTCCGCACTGTCAAACTTGCTGCATTTTTAGATGTTTAGGTCACGCTTTTAAAAACACAGTGCGTTTGTGTGTGCAAGAACTGCAGGTAAGTAGCATGGTGCAAAAGCAGAATGGATTTCAAGGCAACTGTATTTTTAAATACATTTCTGCAGGAAACAAAAGCATGGCAGCCCATTCAAATCAATGGGCTGCTGTACCTGCACAAATGAGGACCGCCAAAACACATACATGTGAACCAGCCAGGCCCAAAATAAGCTGGAGGGGGGCCCAAAAAAAATGTTTGCCCAGGGCCCAAACCATATTAAAGACGGCCCTACATGTAAATGAACCTTAGTCTGGCTCTCAAGACACTGTATTGTTTGAATTTCTATTGATGATAAATGTGTATTGGAGGCTCGTTAGTACCCATTGTATGCCGTTGTGGGTGGAGTGTGTCATTGTCCATCTGATTACTGCAAGTATTCTTTTTGGTGTATATAAGAGCCTGCCTTCTCAATAAAGACGTTCTATGCCTGGTACACCCTTCATGAAGTCTTGGCTCATGTTTGGGGGAATATTCTAACCATTGGGAAGAATCATCCTGGAAACTGCATTCATCTCCACTATCCCTCTACCTCCTATGGTAGCGATAATCACTTATGCTTGGCGATTGAGGGACGGAAAGAAGGGCGCAGTACCATAACCACTGCAGGTCATAACAAAGGGTATTTGGATTCCTGAGAGATACAGAGAAGAGTGAGAGCAGGAAAAAAATACCAAGTGGTTCATCAAGTCCAGTTTTCTTATATTTAAAACATGTTTTTGTCAATTTTTATCTAACTTTTCAAACTTTATTTTTATTTTTAACTTTTTGTCTAAGGCTCGTTTCCCACTGCTGGGACATGGGATATGAATTGTAAGACCCCCAAGTCGCATGACATGTCAAATTCAATGTTTCCCTATTAGAGCCGTCTTAAGGCTGCATTCACACTGGGGCGGGGGCAGAGTCAGCGGTAAAGCTCCGCTACATTTAGCGGCGCTTTACCGTCATTTTTGCAGAGGTATTTGGCCGCTGGCTGGGGGATTTTAACCCCCACTATCGGGCGAAAAAAAGTTAAAACCACACGTGGGCAAATGCTCCCGATGCTTCACCAGATACATGTCCTGTGTCCTCCTCCAGCCCCCCTCCCTTTTTCTGCAGTCTCTCTCCCTCTGTGCCCCCCCCCCCCCCCCCTGCCGTGTTTTCCTTCTCCTCCGTGTCCCCTGCTGTTTCCTTCTCCCTCCATGTCCCCCGCCGCTGCTTCCTTCTCTCCTCCGTGTCCCCTGCTGTTTCCTCCTCTCCCCCGTGCCCCTCCCCGCTGTTTCCTTCTCTCATCCGTGTCCCACCCCGTTTCCTTCTCTCATCCGTGTCCCCCCGCCGTTTCCTTCTCTCCTCCGTGTCCCCCCCTGTTTCCTTCTCTCCTCCGTGTCCCCCCGCCGTTTCCTTCTCTCCTCCGTGTCCCCCCGCCCTGTTTCCTTCTCTCCTCCGTGTCCCCCCGCCCTGTTTCCTTCTCTCCTCCGTGTCCCCCGATGTTTCCTTCTCTCCTCCGTGTCCCCCGATGTTTCCTTCTCTCCTCCGTGTCCCCCGATGTTGCCTTCTCTCCTCCTTGTCCCCCGATGTTGCCTTCTCTCCTCCGTGTCCCCCGATGTTGCCTTCTCTCCTCCGTGTCCCCCGATGTTGCCTTCTCTCCCCGTGTCCCCCGATGTTTCCTTCTCTCCTCCGTGTCCCCCGATGTTTCCTTCTCTCCTCCGTGTCCCCCGATGTTTCCTTCTCTCCTCCGTGTCCCCCGATGTTTCCTTCTCTCCTCCGTGTCCCCCAATGTTTCCTTCTCTCCCCTGTGCCCCCCCGGAACTGTCATGATGGAGAGCGGCGGTAGGAGCCGGTAAACCCGGCTCCTTACTGTTCCGAATTCACATAACTGAAACATCGTAAACTGTGATTACAATGTTTCAGTTTATGAATGAAGAGAAGACGCTGTCTTCTCTCCTTTCATTTTCAGCGCAGCTGTGGCTGCTGAGAAAGGGACAGGGCAATCTGTTTCCCTAGTCCCTTTCTCTGTCTCAAAGGGGAGATGTCAGAGGTCTGTTAAGACCCCTGATATCTCACCAAAGCCCCCCCAACAGGGCTGATTAAAAAAAAACAAAAAAAAATTGTAATAAATAAATAAAATAATAAAAAAAAAAGGAAATAGTAATAAAAAATTAAAAAACACACTGACAATCCACTACCTAATTTTTAAAAAAATTAAAAAACACACTGACAACCCCCTCTCTAATTTTTTTTTTTTAAAAACGCCACTGTAAAAAAATAAAAAAAAAAAATAAAAAAAAAAAAACGCCACTGTCACATCACATTAAAAAAAAAAAAAAAAAAAGAAGAAGTATCGGTATTCGGTATCGGCGAGTACTTGAAAAAAAGTATCGGTACTCGTACTCGGTCTTAAAAAAGTGGTATCGGGACAACCCTATCAGGATTGACAGGCGACTTATGGATTTGGACCCAAACTTGTTCAGAACACACACAAGCTCATTCTTACCTGCCATGCGAGCAACATAGGCATATGGCTTGGACAGCAATATTCATGGACATACTGTACATGGTTCACATATGTACACTTTTTATTAATACGCTTTGTAGGAGGGTGTAGAAGGGTGTGAAGAAAATAGACTTTATTCTGTATTTTCTCATAGGTTTGGTTTTCTTTTAAGAACCCCTGGACCGATCTGGGTGAAATTTGGATAATTGTAATTGTAGGGATACCTTGTGTGGAAAGGGGTGTTCAAACTTTTGGGAAAATTGTGTGCTCTCAGCCTGGAGATAATTGGTTTATTCCTTAACTGATCTCAATATCTCCCCAGGAGAGAGAGGGCGGGTGTACTATAAAAGCTTGCTGTGGTAATGTCGTCTGCTACTGTCATGTAAATGAACCTTAGTCTGGCTCTCAAGACACTGTATTGTTTGAATTTCTATTGATGATAAATGTGTATTGGAGGCTCGTTAGTACCCATTGTATGCTGTTGTGGGTGGAGTGTGTCATTGTCCATCTGATTACTGCAAGTATTATTTTTGGTGTATACAAGAGCCTACCTTTTCAATAAAGATGTTCTATGCCTGTTACACCCTTCATGAAGTCTTGGCTCATGTTTGGGGGAATATTCTCACCATTGGGAAGAATCATCCTGGAAACTGCATTCATCTCCACTATCCCTCTACCTCCTATGGTAGCGATAATCACTTATGCTTGGCGATTGAGGGACGGAAAGAAGGCCGCAGTACCATAACCACTGCAGGTCTTAAAGGGTATTTGGATTCCTCAGAGATACAGAGAAGAGTGAGAGCAGGAAAAAAATACCAAGTGGTTCATCAAGTCCAGTTTTCTTATATTTAAAACATGTTTTTGTCAATTTTTATCTAACTTTTCAAAACGTTTTATTTTTAACTTTTTGTCTAAGGCTCGGTTCCCACTGCTGCGACATGGGATATGAATTGTGAGACCCCAAGTCGCATGACATGTCAAATTCAATGTTTCCCTATTAGAGCCTTCTTAAGGCTGCTTTCACACTGGGACGGGGGCGGCGTCAGCGGTAAAGCTCCGCTACTTTTAGTGGCGCTTTACCGTCATTTTTGGAGAGGTATTTGGCCGCTAGCGGGGGGGGGGTTTTAACCCCCACTATCGGCCGAAAAAGAGTTATGCCTCCGTTCCCCGTTGATGCCCAATATGGAGAAACGCAGCGTCGGGTGGAGCATCAGTCGCTGACGTCACCACGCTCCCAGCTGATCGGCCTGAGCCGAAGCTGGTTAAACTTTTTTGCTTAGGTCTCTTAACTGTGTCCACTAAGAGCCTTTTTAGATGTCAGTCTTTTGTTTCCATTGAGTGGAATAAAGCAAATCTTTTTTACCTAAATACTGCGCCATGAAGGCTCTTTTTTCCTCTTTACCCACACGTTCCTAAACTATCCTCTGACGTGGATACCATCCCCTGGGAGATCTGTTTGAGACAGCAGTGTCCCCCGAACCTTCAGTGGAGGAGTGGACCAAGACCAAGCGTCCGGAACCAGCCGATGATATCCTTTGTGCAGAGCCTTGCGGGGGTCCTTCTGTTCCGGTAAGCGGCCATTTACTTACCTTTGATGGTGGGGTTGTAATTGAAGATGCCTGCATCACCCCTGTTAATGGATGGAAGATGGATCTTCTTTATTAATATCTATATTCGTGTGGTGTTTAAAGGACTGCATCCATTTAATATATTATCCATGCAATACATTATTTATTTGTTTTGCCTATTCCTTTTCAGGATTAAGGACACTTGCATTTATTAGTTGCCATTTGGTTGCGCACTTGATTTATTTATTTTTCACGAAAAAGAGAGTTAAAACCACACGCAAAGCGCTGCTGCATCGACGCTTTGCCGGCGGTTTTACCACGCTGACCATTCATTTTCAGTGGGCAGGATCGGTGGAGAAGCGGTACACACACCGCTCCAAAAGATGCCACTAGCAGGATTTTTTTTAGCGTCCTGCCAGAGCACCGCTCTAGTGAGAAAGCACTCGGGCTTTTACATTGGAGCGGCAATTTCAGGGTGCTTTGCAGGCGCTATTTTTAGCATTAAAGCCCCTGCAAAGCGCCTCAGTGTGAAAGGGGTCTAACTGATACTACACAAGTCGCTGCGACTTTTGAAAAGGTTCCTGTACTACTTTGGTCGGACTTGGAATGCGATTTTAGCCCTTGTACAGGCTCTTAAAATCGCATCCAAATGGGATCAAGTGGGAAGGAAGTTTCAGGGCAAAGTCATTGGTCCATATCCACTCACCCGTCCTCTCTGCTCCCATCAGCAGGGGATCTAAGAGCTAATCCCCTTCTGATCAGAACGTAATCTGCCCCGTGTGAAGGGGACTTTAGATTTTGGAGATTTCATTGGAAATCTAGCTAGAAGTTTATTTTTTTCCCCCCTTTTTGTTTTGAAGACACACACAAAAAACTTTAGGCAGAGTGGCGAATGGTTGCCTTTAGTAAATTAACGCCAGTTAGCCCAATCTTTTAGTGGGATACTCAACTTTAACCACTTAAGGACCAGACCAATATGCTGCTACATGACCAAAGGGCTTTTTACAATTCGGCACTGCGTCGCTTTAACAGACAATTGCGCGGTCGTGCGACGTGGCTCCCAAACAAAATTGGCGTCTTTTTTTCCCCACAAATAGAGCTTTCTTTTGGTGGTATTTGATCACCTCTGCGGTTTTTATTTTTTGCGCTATAAACAAAAATAGAGCGACAATTTTGAAAAAAATGCAATATTTTTTACTTTATGTTATAATAAATATCCCCCCAAAACATATAAAAAAAAAAAAAATTTCCTCAGTTTAGGCCGATACGTATTCTTCTACCTATTTTTGGTAAAAAAAAAAAAAATCGCAATAAGCGTTTATCGATTGGTTTGCGCAAAATTTATAGCGTTTACAAAATAGGGGATAGTTTTATTGCATTTTTATAAAAAAAAAATTTTTTTACTACTAATGGCGGCGATCAGCGATTTTTTTCATGACTGCGACATTATGGCGGACACTTCGGACAATTTTGACACATTTTTGGGACCATTGTCATTTTCACAGCAAAAAAAGCATTTAAATTGCATTGTTTATTGTGAAAATGACAGTTGCAGTTTGGGAGTTAACCACAGGGGGCGCTGAAGGGGTTATGTTTCACCTAGTGTGTGTTTACAACTGTAGGGGGTGTGGCTGTAGGTCTGATGTCATCGATCGAGTCTCCCTATAAAAGGGATGACTCGATCGATGCAGCGCCACAGTGAAGCACAGGGAAGCCGTGTTTACATACGGCTCTCCCCGTTCTTCAGCTCCGGGGAGCAATCGCGACGGAGTGACTATAAACGAATAGCCGCGCCGTCGTCCCGGATCGCTCCCCGAGGGAATCCGACCGCCGTATGTAGCGCGGGGGGGGGTCCCGATCAGACCCCCGACCCGCGGAAAGGCAGGGACGTACAGGTACGCCAATGTGCCTGTACGTGCCATTCTGCCGACGTATATCTACATGCAGCGGTCGGGAAGCGGTTAAAATCCAACTTTGGGAAACTTGAGAATTACCCCTTTCAGTGGTGTCCTTAGCCCTTCATTGGACGTGTTTGCGCCAAGAGACAGTCCACTTTCAGAGCGTGGGGGAGCGCCATCATCAAGGAGAGGGGAGGATCAGGTAAGGCCAGCCATAGATGGACCGATTTTCCTATCCTGCAACCTCAGGTTGCAGGAAGGAAAATCGTTTCATTCCCCCAACAACACAGTTAGTGTTGAAGGAAGAATCCCTCCCATGAAGCCATTGTGTTCTCCTGGCAGGGGAAGCCGTCTCTGCTAGGAGAACACAGCGATTATTGCTATAGCAGTCACTAGCAATAATCGCATTTAAAACCCGACAGGCTGGTTGTATCGGTACATTTGGCCTGCCCATAAATGCTTTGAAACTTGCCCGGCGGTTCCTGGTTAACCCTCCAAAATTCAAACCATTTATGGCCCGTGTTCTGTCAATATCTCCAGCCCATCAGAAACTCCAACTACGTCACTTCCGGTTTATTTAAAACCTTAGTAATTGGAGATTTTGACGAATTGGTGGTTGGACACAACACCGACAACCGAATGGAGTCGGGTAAAGGAAGACTCAGCCGTTTTGACAGCACAGCGGCTAACAAGGACAAAGTTGTCGCCGCCTCGCAGGCGGCCATTTTGTTGGGTAGTATCGGAGCAAGAATCTCCGCTCATAATATCCTGCACCGGACTCTATTCGTTTGCCAGTGTTGTGTCCAACCACCAATTCGTCAAAAACTCCATTTACTGCTGGTTTTAAAGAAACCGGAAATTAAAGGAGTTGTAAAGGTTCGTGTTTTTTCACCTTAATGCATCACGGGCCCCCCCATTTTACTTTCCTGAGCCCATTCACATGCTGTGCGCGTCCCCCGGCTTCCTCTTCTCCACGGAGTCTGGCCGTTGATTGGATAGATTGATAGCAGCGCAGCCATTGGCTCCCGCTGCTGTCAATCACATCCAATGACGCGGCCACCATGGGCCGGGATCGAGTCATACACTCGGCGTCTATGGACGCCAACTGTATGACACAGGAGTGTGCCCGTAAGCCAACCCCCTTGGGAAAGAGCTTCCCAGAGGGGGTTAGCTATTGCGGGGAGGAGCTGAGACAGCCGCCGAGGGACCCCAGAACAGGAGGATCGGGGCCACTCTGTGCAAAACGAACTGCACAGTGGAGGCAAGTATGACATGTTTGTTATATATGTAAAAAAAAAAAATATCGAACCTATACAACCACTTTAAGCGGTTGGAGTTTGATGGGTTGGAGAACTTGACAGAACACCGGCTTAAGTAAAATCGATTCTCTTCCCTTCTAAACAATTCAACTTAACCAGTTTGGTTGCAGCCGCACTGCAAAGGATAATTTTCAAGTTTTCCAGAATTGAGGTTCAAATCAGCGCAACTCGCGATATCTACACCAACCTCCAACGTATTATTGCTCGCTGTTCACACAAAATCTCGTTAGGAATCGTGTAGCGGAGATGGAACTACAAATGTCCACATGACTCTAGTGTAGATAGTGATTTGCAGAAGAACAAAAACATATACACACCAGTCCTGCGCACGCGCTGAGTGATGCAAAAGACCCGTTATGGTTCAAAACTTCTCCAGTATAGAAGCAAAAATCATCCACAGGGATCCTGGTCTGGACGTTCTCTCCGAGCTCCGTTCTCTCCTCTACCGTAAATCCTGAAGCCAGAAATTTGAGGTTCCTTTGCAAGTGCAAATGTAGATTTTGACCCAAGGCTGGTAGATGGATGTACATATCATCCGGGTGGCTTCCTACGCCTCTCGTAACAGAGCGCGCCCTTCGAATGTTAGAAAAGACTGACTCATCTCCTTGTAGAGGCAGAGGCATCTCTCCAGCCCATAATAACTGCGGGATCACAACTTCAACTTCTGGGTCAGAGCATTCAGCTGCAAAACAAATTGTGATTCACATATAAAAAGTGATGTCAGTAGCTACTTTTTCCCCCAACCAGTCACACCACAGCCAATTACAGCGTGCAAGCCCTCACAACAATGTACTTGTGCCAGCCCAAAAATAAATTGTATGTTCTGGGGCGGCAACCGTCAACCTGTTTTTCAGTTACAGTGTATGCACAACCTTGAGGCACCCCAGTCATATATATATATATATATATATATATATATATATATATATATATATATATATATATATATATATATATATATATATATAATCTCATCAGAGGTCCCCTATCACATTACAGCCCTCCATCACATGTCAGGTCTCCCTATCACATCAACTTCCCCCTGTACATTAGAGGCCCCCTTTCACATCAGTCACCTCATGAGTCCCCATCATATAATCCCTCCATCACATCAAACATCTCCCTGTCTATCACATCAGAGTTCCCGCATCACGTCAGACATCTCCCCATCCATCACATCAAACATCTCTCCAACCATCACATTTCCCCCAATCACATCAAACATCTCCCCATCCATCACATCAGAGTTCCCCCATCACATCAAACATCTCCCCATCCATCACATCAAACATCTCTCCAACCATCACATTTCCCCCAATCACATCAAACATCTCCCCATCTATCACATCAGAGTTCCCGCATCACATCAAACATCTCCCCGTCTATCACATCAGAGTTCCCGCATCACGTCAGACATCTCCCCATCCATCACATCAAACATCTCCCCATCCATCACATTTCCCCCAATCACATCAAACATCTCCCCATCCATCACATCAGAGTTCCCCCATCACATCAAACATCTCTCCAACCATCACATCAGAGTTCCCCCATCACATCAAACATCTCTCCACCCATCACATCAGAGTTCCCCCATCACATCAAACATCTCTCCACCCATCACATCAGAGTTCCCCCATCACATCAAACATCACCCCATCCATCACATCAGAGTTCCCCCATCACGTCAAACATTTCCACATCACATCAAACATCTCTCCAACCATCACATTTCCCCCAATCACATCAAACATCTCGCAATCGCTCATCTCTCGGCTGCCCCCGTCACCATCCTCGGTGAGGGAATCAGGAAGTGAAGCCTTGTAGCTTCACTGCCCGGTTCCCTACTGCGCAGGCGCGAGTAGCGCAGCGCGTTCCCGGTGGTCCCTGCTGTCTCTTGGGACCAGTATGTTTCCCAGCGGGGGGGACGGGAAGTGGAGTGACTCCCGTGGGAGTCTCTCCCCGGAAGTGGGTGCAAATAACTATTATACAGGTATCTGCACCCTCCTCCCCCCTGAAAGGTGCCAAATGTGACACCGGAGGGGGGGAGGGTTCCGAAAAGCGGAAGTTCCATTATTGGGTGGAACTCCGCTTTAAGGTGTTTGTAAACCCATTATAAAAAATAAAAAAAAAATAAAAAAAAAAGAACCCTGCAAGACAAAGGCATTATGAAATACTCACCTTAGATCGAAGCCCCGAAACACTGCTCCGACCGGCGACATCGCTTCCGGAGATATTTGCATCATACTTGCGTGACTGTCCCAGCAAATCCGGGACAGTTGGCTTTTTACCAAGCTGTCCCAGGATATACGTTTAATTCTATCCACTATAAATATTTTAATTCAAAAAGTAGTCGCGTAAATTGGGGCCGGCTGGTAGGGGCCCAAGTGCATTACTTTGCCCAGGGGCCCATGATGCTATTAAGACAGCCCTGCTCAAGTGTGCTTTAACCACTTAAGGACCGCCTCCTGCACATATAGGTCGCCAGAATGGCACGGCTGGGCACATGTACATACAGGTACGTCCTGTACTAGTACCCAGCCGTGGGTTGCGGGCGCGCTCCCGCGAACTGGTCCGAAGCTCGGTGACCGCAGGACCCGCGGACCCGATCGCCACTGGGGTCCCGCGATCGGTCTCCGGAGCTGAAGAACGGGGAGAGCTGTGTGTAAACACGGCTTCCCCGTTCTTCACTGTGGCGGCGTCATCGATTGTGTCCCCCTATAAAAGGGATGACACAATCAATGACGTCACTCCTACAGCCACACCCCCCTACAGTTGTAAACACACTTCAGGGAACACATAACCCCTTCAGCGCCCCCCAGTGGTTAACTCCCAAACTATAACTGTCATTTTCACAATAAACAATGCATTGTAAATGCATTTTTTGCTGTGAAAATGACAATGGTCCCAAAAATGTGTCAAAATTGTCCGAAGTGTCTGCCATAATGTCGCAGTCACGGAAAAAAAATCGCTGAGTAGTAAAAAAAAAAAAAAATAATAATAATAATAATTAATAAAAATGCAATAAAACTATCCCCTATTTTGTAAACGCTATAAATTTTGCGCAAACCAATCGATAAACGCTTATTGCGATTTTTTTTTACCAAAAATTGGTAGAAGAATACGTATCGGCCTAAACTGAGGAAAAACATTTTTTTAGATATTTTTGGGGGATATTTATTATAGCAAAAAGTTAAAAATATTGCATCTTTTTCAAAATTGTCGCTCTATTTTTGTTTATAGCGCAAAACCGCAGAGGTGATCAAATACCACCAAAAGAAAGCTCTATTTGTGGGGAAAAAAGGACGCCAATTTTGTTTGGGAGCCACGTCGCTCGACCGCGCAATTGTCAGTTAAAGCGACGCAGTGCCGAATCGCAAAACGGGGCAAGGTCCTTTAGCTGCCTTTTGGTCCGGGTCTTAAGTGGTTAACACAGCACCAAGCTCTTTATTTCAGGCATTTAAAAAACGGTACAGTCCTTGGTCTCATCAGTACGCATGTGCATGCTAGCATGATGCAAAAAACTGCATCAGCAAGTAACTTATTATGCACAATGACAGATGGCTGAAGTCCTGCAGGCATAAGCCTATCCACCTATGTCACTTACTTAGATTCCTTATGGAAAAAATGCCTTTCTTGTATTCAATGGCATGTATGCATCCGAAAAAAAATTAGATGTAGCTTCCAATTAGAACAGAACATTGATGTACCGTATATCGCTATGAAATGGCGGGTCTTCAAAACTGGTCTACAGATCAATACGAGATAAGTTTAGTTAGATAATAAAAAGCTAAATTTAAGGATTCTAAGCATTGCACACATGTGCGGTCTTTGGACCCCGATCTGCAGAAAGCATGCTGTCATTGTGAGAGAGCCGTCCATATCTGCAACAGAAAAAATTAAATCATCGCCCAAAGCAACCGATCAACTTCCAGATCTAGGTTAGAACATGCAGGCAAGTGTCCAAATGGGGGTGTAAAATGTAAAGTGAATAAAAATAAATATAAGTATTTGATCCCCTGCAGATTTTTTTGCCCACTGACAAAGAAATGATCAGTCTGTAATTTTAAAAATGGTAGGTTTCATTTTTAACAGTGAGGCCGCGTACACACGGTCGGTCCATCCGATGAGAACGGTCCAAAGGACCGTTGTCATCGGTTAACCGATGAAGCTGACTGATGGTCTGATGTGCCTACACACCATGGGTTAAAAAAAATGATCGGGTCAGAACGCGGTGACGTAAAACACGACGTGCTGAAAAAAACAAATTTCAATGCTTCCAAGCATGCGTCGACTTGATTCTGAGCATGCGTGCATTTTTAACCGATGCTTTTTGCATACTAACCATCGGTTTTGCCCGATTGGTTAGGCGTCCATCGGTTAAATTTTAAAGCAAGATCTAAATTTTTTGACCGAAGGATAACTGACCGATGGCGCCCACACACGTTTGGTTTGGACCGCTGAAAAGGTCCTTCAGTCCGTTTTCATCGGGTTTTAACCGACCGTGTGTACGCGGCCTGAGAGACACAACAAAAATATCCAGAAAAAAAAAAGTTATAAATTGATTTGCATTTTAACCACTTAAGCCCCGGACCATTTTGCAGCTAAATGCCCAGGCCAGGTTTTGCGATTCGGCACTGCGTCGCTTTAACAGACAATTGCGCGGTCGTGCGACGTGGCTCCCAAACAAAATTGGCATCCTTTTTTCCCCACAAATAGAGCTTTCTTTTGGTGGTATTTGATCACCTCTGCGTTTTTATTTTTTTGCGCTATAAACAAAAATAGAGCGACAATTTTGAAAAAAATGCAATATTTTTTACTTTTTGCTATAATAAATATCCCCCAAAAATATCTATAATTTTTTTTTTTCCTCAGTTTAGGCCGATACGTATTCTTCTACCTATTTTTGGTATATAAAAAAAAAAAAAAAATCGCAATAAGCGTTTATCGATTGGTTTGTGCAAAATTTATAGAGTTTACAAAATAGGGGATTGTTTTATTGCATTTTTATTAATTTTTTTTTTTTTACTACTATTGGCGGCGATCAGCGATTTTTTTCGTGACTGCGACATTATGGCGGACACTTCGGACAATTTTGACACATTTTTGGGACCATTGTCATTTTCACAGCAAAAAATGCATTTAAATTGCATTCTTTATTGTGGAAATGACAGTTGCAGTTTGGGAGTTAAACACAGGGGGCGCTGAAGGAGTTAGGGTTCACCTAGTGTGTGTTTACAACTGTAGGGGGGTGTGGCTGTAGGACTGACGTCATCGATCGAGTCTCCCTACAAAAGGGATCACACGATCGATGCAGCCGCCACAGTGAAGCACGGGGAAGCCGTGTTTACATACGGCTCTCCCAGTTCTTCAGCTCCGGGGAGCGATCGCGACGGAGCGGCTATAAACGAATAGCCGCGCCGTTGTCCCGGATCGCTCCCCGAGGGGATCCGCCCGCCGCACGCAGCGGAGGGGGTCCCAATCGGACCCCCCACCCGCTAGAAGGCAAGGACGTATATATACGCCCATCTGTCTGTCCGTGCCATTGTGCGTACGTAAATAGTCGTGCGGCGGGCGTTAAGGGGTTAATACGTGAAATAAATATTTGATCCGCTTTAAATTAGCAAGATTTCTGGCTCCCAAGTGTCTTGTATACAGGTAATGAGCTGAGATTAGGAGCACTCTCTTTAGGCCGGGTTCACACCGGTCCGACAAACGCTCCGACATTGGGAGCTCATGTCGCATGAAAATCAATGTTTCCCTATGGGAGCCGTCTTAACTGGTCCGACACAAGTCGGTCCGACTTTGAAAAAAGTCCCTGTACTACTTTAGTCCGACTTTGATCCTACTTCAGCCCATTGAATATCATTGAAGTTGGATCAAAGTAGGACCCTTGTCCTAACCATCCGACTTGTGACATCCGACATTGTGATTACAGCAGCAGTAAAAGGAATTTATCTCACACTGGGATTGTTTTGATTGGGCAAAGAACAAGTCAGACCATCACAAAGTCGGATCAAAGTAGTATTCTGTTCATGAACGTGAGATGGATGTCGGACCAATGTAGGACTGATGTCGCAGAGCAAAGTAGGATCAAAGTCGTAGCACTGTCGTGTAGTATCAGTGTGAACCCAGCCTAAAAGGGAGTGCTCCTAATCTCAGCTTGTTACCTGTATAAAAAGACACCTGTCCACAGAAGCAAATCAGATTCCAATCTCTCCACCATGGCCAAGACCAAAGAGCTGTCCAAGGTGACGTACAACACTACCACGAGCCGAGAAAATGAAGTTCAATGCTTCCGAGCATGCATCGGCATTTTGCGCTTCGGAATTGCTACAGAAGATCGGAATTTACGATTGGAAATTTTTTTGTCTGAAAATTCGAGAACCAGCTCTCAAATTTTTGTTGGCAGAAATTCCAAACAGGAAAAATCAGATGGAGCCTACACACAGTCGGAATTTATGACCAAAAGCTCACATCGGACTTTTTTTGTCGGAAATTCCGACCGTGTGTACAGGGCATTAGTCCTTAACCCTAACCTTAATGTTTAACCCAAGCCCTAACATTTAATCCTAACCTTAGCCCTAACCCTGACCCTTACCATAGCCGTTAACCAAGTTTACAAACTTATTTTTTTTTTTTTTAAATTCCAGCCCCCCAATGTACCAATATAACATTAATGTACCGTATTTATTGGCGTATACCACGCACTTTTTTGCCCTGAAAATCAGGGCAAAATCATGGGTGTGCGGTATATGCCGATACCCGCTTTCCCGCGCCGAGTTTGAATACTGCGCCGACATATACCGAGCGCAGTACACTCGTGTATTGTCGGGCAGTCTCGGCTCCTCCCGCGGTGACGTCCTGGACGTACAGGACGTCAGCGCGAGAGTAGCCGAGCATTGTCGACAATACACGAGTGTACTGCGCTCTGTATATGTCGGCACAGTATTCAAACTCGGCGCGGGAAACGAGCGGGGAGGACGCCGCACAAGGACGCCGGACCCGACAAAGGGGACACCCGAAGCCGCAGACGGACGCCGGACCCGACGAAGAGGACACCCGCAGACGGACCAGACGACGCCGCGCAAGACACCAAAACTGTAAGTACAAAAAAAACTTTTTTTCCACAGGATTCGGGGCAACTTTAGGGGTGCGCGGTATACGCGGGAGCGCGCTATACCGCGATAAATACGGTACTTATTTAGCAAAAAAAAAAATGCCTTCCATTTATTCTACACGCGCTTACCTCACTCTTCTTATCGGTTTAAAAACACAGCTTGATTATTTCTGCCTTACTTCCTGGTCAGACTTTAGGTCATGACACGGGAAGGAGTTGACCAGCCGAGGGTAGATGATGCAGGGGGTGTGTGCTAATGAGATCAGCTGGTCAACTCCTTCCTGTGTCATGACCTAAAGTCTGACCAGGAAGTAAGGCAGAAGTAATGGAGCATTGTTTTTAGATAGCTATGAAGTGAGTGAGGTAAGCATGTGTAGAATAAATAAAAAGTGGATTTTTTCAAAATAAGTACAATAATGCTATATTGGTACACAGGGGAGCCGGAATAATAAAAAAAGTGAAACTTATCCCTTAACCATAGCCCTCCACGCCAACCATAGCCCTACACGCCAACCCCAAAATGCGACTTTGGACACAAAGGTTCTTGTACTACTTTGATGCGACTTTGATGCTACTTGAGTGCCAGAGTGTAAAGTTGCAACAAAGTAGCACTTTCCTATTCGTCATACAAAACGCAAAAAAAAACGTGTGTTTAAAAACTCAAAACGTACCACAAAACAAACCGGAATAACGCATCATATATGTGAACCTAGCCTTAATTTATTGAACCATTTAAAACCCGGACCTTTAGGCAGCTAAAAGGAACCGGACAGTTTTTGTGATTCGGCACTGCGTCGCTTTAACTGACAATTGCGCGGTCGTGCGACGTGGTTACCAAACAAAATTGGCATCATTTTTTTCCCCCACAAACAGAGCTTTCTTTTGGTGGTATTTGATCACCTCTGTGGGTTTTATTTTTTGCGCTATAAACAAAAATAGAGCGACAATTTTGAAAAAAAATGCAATATTTTTTACTTTCTTCTATAATAAATATCCCCCAAAAATATATAAAACATTTTTTTTTCCTCAGTTTAGGCCGATACGTATTCTTCTACCTATTTTTGGTAAAATAAAATAAAAATCGTAATAAGCGTTTATCGATTGGTTTGCGCAAAATTTATAGCGTTTACAAAAAAGGGGATAGTTTTATTGCATTTTTATTAATTATTATTTTTTTACTACTAATGGCGGCGATCAGCGATTTTTTTTCGCGACTGCGACATTATGGCGGACAATTTTGACACATTTTTGGGACCATTGTCATTTTCACAGCAAAAAATGCATTTAAAATGCATTGTTTACTGTGAAAATGACATGACAGTTGCAGTTTGGGAGTTAACCACAGGGGGCGCTGTAGGAGTTAGTATTCACTTAGTGTGTATTTACAACTGTAGGGGGGGTGGCTGTAGGACTGACGTCATCGATCGAGTCTCCCTATAAAAGGGATCACTCGATCGATGCAGCCGCCACAGTGAAGCACGGGGAAGCCGTGTTTACATACGGCTCTCCCCGTTCTTCAGCTCCGGGGAGCGATCACGACGGAGCGGCTATAAACTAATAGCCGCGCAGTCATGCCGGATCGCTCCCCGCGGGAACCTGACCGCCGCATGTAGCGGGGGGGGGTCCCGATCGGACCCCCCACCCGCTAGAGGGCAAGGACGTACCTGTACGCCCATTTGCCTGTACGTGCCATTCTGTGGACGTACATATACATGCGGCGGTCGGGAAGTGGTTAAGTGGTTAATGTTATAAAATGAAAGGGAAGATGTGAATTGGTGTTATGGAACAATGTACACTTTACCTCTCAAGCACTTCTGATGAACGAGGTTGACGTGCTAAATTAATGGCACACATGCTGCCCACTGCAACATGAGTTGCATTCACACTGGCAAATTTAATTGTACCCAGGCATAGCTCACCCCCAAAACAAAGTTTTCCCTGGAATGATTGCGCATACCATGCTCAGGACCCCTAGAAATAGGTGGTCCCGGGTACTTGTGGTCCAGCTAAAATTCAGAGCTGGAGCACAAAGCTCTCCATAGATCACTGTGGTCTGCTTGGCAGAGGCGATGGTTTAGACATGCCGGGGAACACTTCCTTTAAGGCTGATTAACATCTATGGTGAGGGGAAAAAAAGTATTTGATCCCCTGCTGATTTTGTACGTTTGGCCGTCGACAAAGAAATGATGAGTATATAATTTTAATGGTAGTTTAATTTAACAGTGAGAGACAGAATAACAAAAATATCCAGAAAAATGCATTAAAAAAAAAAGTTAATTGGTTTGCATTTTAACCACTTCATTACTGGGCACTTAAACCCCCTTCGTGCCCAGACCAATTTTCAGCGCTGACGCATTTTAAATGACAATTGCGCGGTCATACAACACTGTATCCAAATTATATTTTTATCATTTTTTTCCCACAAATAGAGCTTTCTTTTGGTGGTATTTGATCACCTCTGCGATTTTTATTTTTTGCGCTATAAATATAAAAAAACAGAAAATTTAGGAAAAAAAAAAACAATATTTTTTACTTTTTGTTATAATAATATCCCAATTTAAAAAAAAATAAAAAATTCCCTCGGTTTAGGCCGATACGTATTCTACATATTTTTGTAAAAAAAAAAAACCACACAATAAGCGTATATTGATTGGTTTGCGTAAAAGTTATAGCGCCTACAAAATAGGGGATAGATTTCTGATTTTTTTTTTTTTTTTTTACTAGTAATGGCGGCGATTTGCGATTTTTTTTGTCAGGCCTGCGATATTGCGGCGGACGTATCGGACACTTTTGATACAATTTTAGCGCCATTCACATTTATACAGCGATCAGTGCTATAAAAATGCACTAATTGCTGTATAAATGTGACTGGCAGGGAAGGGGTTAACACTAGGGGGTGAGGAAGGAGTTAAATGTATTCCCTGGGTGTGTTCTTACTGTGTGGGGGGAGGGGACTGACTGGGGGAGGTGACCGATGCCGTGTCCCTATGTAAAGGAACACAGCATCGGTCTCCTCTCTCCCTGACAGGACGTGGAGCTCTGTGTTTACACACAGAGCTCCACGTCCTGCTGTGTCACCGACGATCGCGGGTGTCTGGTGGACATCGCGGCCGCCAGGCACTCGCATCGGCTCCCGAGCGATGCGCCGGGCACGTTGTTTCCCCCGCTGCGCGCCCCCAGCGGCACGCACGGGGAATGACAACAACAGGACGTGCAGGGACGTCCACCCGGCACTTGAGAGCCGTGCTGTGGACGTCTTTCGTCCATAGCGCGGATCCTAAGTGGTTAATGAGTGAAATAAGTATTTGCCCTTCACAAAACATGACTTAGTAATTGGTGGGAAAACCCTTGTTGGCAATCACAGAGGTCAGACGTTTCTTGTAGTTGGCCGCCAGGTTTGCACATCTCAGCAGGGATTTTGTCCAACTCCACTTTACAGATACTCTCCAATTCATTAAGGTTTCGAGGCTGACGTTTGGTAACTTAAACCTTCAGCTCCCTCCACATATTTTCTATGGGATTAAGGTCTGGAGTCTGGCTTGGAATACCCATCCACGACCCATTTTCAATTCCCTGGCTGAGGGAAGGAGGTTCTCACCCAAGATTTGGTGGTGCATGGCCCCGTCCATCGTTCCTTTGATGTGGTGAAGTTGTCTTGTCCCCCTAGCAGAAAAACACCCCCAAAAGCATAATGTTTCCACCTCCATGTATGACGGTGGGGGATCGTGTTCTTGGGGTCATAGGCAGCATTCCTCCTCCTCCAAACATGGCGAGTTAAGTTGATGCCAAAGACACAAAACAACAAATTAATCTACAAAGCACTGTGTGAGTACATTCCAAAAGTGATATGTATGTGTGTGGGGCGCTGAACAGTCGACCCTGGGCACGGGTGAACCAGACTGAAGGATACACTCACACTGATGGTTTTAACTGAACCCTAGTACCCCTTAGACCTGGTTCGTTTCTGCCCAAGCACAGTTCACAGATCATGGAGCATGCAAGAGGGTTGTCATTGTGGTCTGGTTGGCAGGTGCAATGATGCCCTGGCATGCTTCCTTTTAAAAACCACAGTGTGAACGCAGACCAACGAGGGAGTGGGGGACAATCAAACCTGGGCACAGGTGAACAAGACTGTACTAAGGGTACACTGGCAGTTTTACTGTACCATAGCACCCCCTTGGCCCTGTTTGTGCCCACCCACAATTGACCCCCTTGGTTCTGCTCATTTGTGCCCAAGTACGCCGCCTTAATCCTGTTCATTTGTGCCCACCCACAGTTCACCCCCTTGGTCCTGTTCATTCGTGCCCAAGCAGACTTCACTTCCTTGGTCCCTTACATTTGTGCTCAAGCACAGTTCACCCCCTTGGTCCTGTTTATATTTGTGACCAAGCACACTTAACTCCCTTAATTTGGTTTGTTTGTGCCCACCCACAACTCAAGAATCATGGAGCATCCAAGCGGGATTAATGTGGTCTGGTGGGCAGAGGTTATGATGCCCTGGCATGCTTCCTTTCAATCACAGTGTAAGCGAAGACCAACGGGGAAGTGGGAACAATTGAACTTGGGCGCAGTTTGGTTTGACCATGCCCAATGTGAGCACACCCTAAAAATCTGACTGTTTGCTAGAAGCAACACAGACAAGTTGCGGAAAGAGAAGCGTCCCTTTAAAGCGGTAGTTCCCCCTCAAAAAAAATTGTTACCCTTAGATTCCTGCTCATTTTGTCAAGGGGAATCGGCTAGTTGTTTTAAAATCGAAGCTGTACTTACCGTTGTAGAGAGCGATCTTCTCCGCCGCTTCCGGGTATGGTCTTCGGGACTGGGCGTTCCTTCTTGATTGACAGGCTTCCGACGGTCGCATCTATCGCGTCACGATTTTCCGAAAGTAGCCGAACGTCGGTGCGCAGGCGCCGTATAGGGCCGCACCGACGTTTGGCTTCTTTCGGCTACTCGTGACGCGATGGATGCGACTGTCTGAAGCCTGTCGGAAGAATGTCGGAAGAATGTCAATCAAAATAGGAACGCCCAGTCCCGAAGACCATACCTGGAAGCGGCGGAGAAGATCGCTCTCTACAACGGTAAGTACAGCTTCGATTAAAACAACTAGCCGATTCCCCTAGACAAAATGAGCATCAATCTAAGGGTAACATTTTTTTTGAGGGGGAACTACCGCTTTAACTCCCTTAATTTGGTTTGTTTGTGCCCACCCACAACTCAAGAATCATGGAGCATCCAAGCGGGATTAATGTGGTCTGGTGGGCAGAGGTGACGATACACTGTGATTGAAAGGAAGCATGCCAGGGTAAGCGCAGACCAATGGGGAAGTGGGAACAAACGAACTTGGGCGCAGTTTGGTTTGACCATGCCCAATGTGAGCACACCCTATAAATCTGACTGTTTGCTAGAAGCAACACAGACAAGTTGCGGAAAGAGAAGCGTCCCTTTAAAGTGGAGGTTCACCCGGAAATGTTAATTTTTAACCTTAGATTCATGCTTATTTTGTCAAGGGGAATCGGGTAGTTTTTTTTTAATCGAAGCCGTACTTACCGTTTTAGAGATACATCTTCTCCGCTGCTTCCGGGTATGGGCTGCAGGACTGGGCGTTCCTACTTGATTGACAGTCTTCCGACGGTCGCATCTATCGCGTCACGATTTTCCGAAAGTAGCCGAACGTCGGTGCGCAGGCGCCGTATAGAGCCGCACCGACGTTCGGCTTCTTTTGGCTACTCGTGACGCGATAGATGCGACCGTCGGAAGCCTGTCGGAAGACTGTCAATCAAGTAGGAACGCCCGCTCCCGAACACCATACCCGGAAGCGGCGGAGAAGATGCATCTCTAAAACGGTAAGTACTGCTCGTATTTAAAAAAAAACTACCCGATTCCCCTTGACAAAATGAGCATCAATCTAAGGTTAAAAAAATATTTTCGGGTGAACTCCCGCTTTAAGTAGTAGACAGTTTACATAAAAATACCAGACGGGTAAAAAAGACAAGCCATTTGTCTAGACAAAAGCAGCCGAGAACTCTACACAGGCAAAAGGAGTTAATCTATTACCCAAGGTCTAACTCCACTTTCAGCCCAGAGATCCTTAGCTGACCTGCAAGTGCTGTCCTTCCTTCTCTGCACTTCTACCAAAAAAAGAAGAGGGGTCGGAGAAAGCCAAGGCCCCTGTGCAGAGTCAGCTGTGCTACAGACTGCAGAACCCAGCGCGGAGCTTCCAGCCGGACTCCAGCTCTTAATGAACGGAAACTATGATGTTCAGCAAGGGGGACCCTGCCAGGATATGCTCAGGTTGAAACATCAGCTATGAAAATATAAAGGGCCTCTTCACAAAAGCTCACACACGCACAGCAAGAGAAACAGGGATATCTGGGCAAAGAGCGAGGGGCTCCGTTAACTGTTTTTTTTTTAAAGGGGACTAGAGACAGGTCAACTAAAAACGGTGATATGGCAGTTACACTTGATCAAGGATGAAGATTTTTGTGCCATCGTCTAAGTTTTCCCAAAAAAGCAGATGTACAACAGAAATAGCAACAGTTCGAGAGCCAGATTGCTTGCAACAATTATAATGTTACTTAAGGTTTAGATTCCAAAGGCCTCTGCCTAGACTTAATTAGGAAAGAACTTTTTAATCCGCATTCCACAGAAAGGTTTAACCCCTTGGGAAGGTGGACAAGGTGTCTGAAATGAAGAGATTCACCATACAGCTTTCCCCGTCACATTTCTGCTGTCAACATATCCACGCCGCGCTGGAGTCAAAAGGACTCGGAGATGCAACACGTGTCTGCTAGATACAATTTCAGCTCTTTGATGCAAGAAGAGGCTTGGTTACACGGTGCACGGTTACACTGACTACGTGTGGGTCTAGGTTCCCCTAAAAGTAGTCAGCACAGATAAAAGATCTGCGTTTGGTAGAAACTAGGGTTGTCCCGATACCACTTTTTTAGGACCGAGTACAAGTACCGATACTTTATTTTTAAAATGTGTCCCCAAATGCAGCCATGTCCCCCCACAGATGCAGCCATGTCCCCCCCATATATGCAGCCATGTCCCCCCCCATATATGCAGCCATGTCCCCCCCCATATATGCAGCCATGTCCCCCCCATATTTGCAGCCATGTCCCCCTTACCTACATGCTGTCGCGCCGCCACTTGGTTAATACGGGCGGGGGAACATTACAGCTTTCATTTGAATAGCTGTAGTGTTTCGGGCCGCGTATAGACACTCCCCCTTGCTCGAGATTGGACAGTTCACCCGAGCAAGGGGGAGTGTCTGTACGGGGCGCGGCAGGAAACACTACAGCTATTCAAATGAAAGCTGTAATGTTCCCCACCCGTATTAACCAAGTGGGGATGCGGCGGCGGGGGGGGCGAGTATCAGATGAGGCATCGGCGGCATTTGCGGGAGTACAAGTACTCCCGCAAATACTCGGAATCGGTCCCGATACCGATACTAGTATCGGTATCAGGACAACCCTAGTAGAAACAGTTAATTATCAGTTAACTTCAAAGCCTGCTTTTGAGTCCTACAACGTTCGACATTAAACAAGAGGACATCATAGCACATCACCAACCACTAGGCCATCAATGGTGATGATCACGATTCAAGAATTGTATAAATTCTATGCAGGTTGGGCAAATTTTCAGATTACCTTCTGAATAGCCATTTCCCAAGCACTATCCAAGCCTATTGTTGGAGTACTACAGCATTTGACATCTTATATTGACAAGTGGACCAACATGTTGGATTATCATGGTACCAAAGAGCGATTCATAAACTCAGTAATTTATTAAACAAAAAATCATAAAACAAGAAACCTAAAAACACAATGGAGCTAAATTTAAAGGTTCAACAATCTTCGTTACTGTAAATGCCAAAATGGTTGACGTGTTTCAAATTACTGCTTCTTCAGAACCAAATATAGTTGAATCATAACAGAAGAACCTTCATTGGAGTACTCTAATAAATCAATTAAATTAATTATAAATTACAGAGTTTATGAATCCCTCTTTGGTACCATGATAATCCAACATGTTGGTCCGTTTTTCTAAAGTATCTATAGCATGAGGTACCACCATAGCCTATTTTCACATTTGTTATATATGTAGCACTACCCCCGAAGGAGCCGCCGGTCTAGATTTGGGCCTGATGTTACCCCACTGTTCCATACGGTCGTTTCAGGGGTTCTCCTTGAAGAGTTGTCCATAAAGTATGTCTGCACCAAACACAAAGATTCTTTTAAGGGTTTTATTTAAACAACCTTCTCCAACAGGGGGGGTAGAGGGATAGGGAAAGACTCAGGTACGTTTGCTTTGCGGATCACGGATACAACTTAGATCCAGGAGGATTAACTCCGCTCCACACTGGATTTCAGCAACCACCAGATAGGCCTACTCTCACTGGCCTAGCAGCTGGTGCGAAGCTTGTCAAAGTCTCTGCCACAGACTTAATAAGTGTTGTCAGCCCTTCCTACGATCTTCTGCCACAAGATCATGTAACCAACTGCACACTTGGTATAGTTCCAACAAAAGTTACACAACTCACGGTGCCAAGAATCTTTCAGCCAGACTGGAAACACAGTGAGGCAAATCCGCTAGGGTACGTCCATCAAGTGAATCCCACTGGTTCAGCTTCCTTCCGTAGATAAGGTTGTGAAGGAGAATGCCTGGATTAGTAGGCCCCAGAAACTCCTGGACCTACTATCAGTTGCGAGGCCTTGGGCCAGCCGGCCCCGAGGCTACAAAACAGCCCACACATCCCTGAGGCCAGGATCAGAAGACGACCCTCGCCAAACGGCGTCTGTCCCTTAAGTACCCCTCCCCAGAATGCACAGCTGGTTGACCATGCCCCCTAAGCTGCTTCTGGGAAAGAGATACCCAATGCATCCAGCCTGCTGCCTTTCCAACCTTGACCTGTGGTAACTCAATGGGAGCATTGGCGACATATATATCTATCGACAAGTGGGCAATCTTAGCACGACACCAACCATGCCAGGATATCAATGGATGATGACCAATTCCTAAAATGTTATTCTTTTATGTTTCTCTGCAAACTGGGGCAACTCTTCGTGTAAAAGTTGCTCTTTGAATACAGGTCCCTGAGCCCTTTCCAAGACTGTTTTAGAGTACTACTGAGCTTTGACATTTTCTATTGACAAGCAAACATCATAGTACATGGCCAACCTTCTGAAGCTATTAGTGGTGATGATCAGATCACCAATTCCTTAAGTTATGAATCACCTGTATATTTTCATGAAGATTTATCCGATTGGTAGAGAATCACACAATCACGATTCATGAACTGTACCGATTCTCTACAGACTGGACAACTCTTCAAGAAAGTCTACAGGTTGCCTTTTTCAATAAAGGTTCCTAAGCTCCTTCCAAGTCCGTTTTGGAGTACTACAATGTTTGACATTCCATCGACTAGTGAGCGTAATAAACACATCACCAACCACGTGAGGATATCAACGGTAATGATCAATTCAGGAGATTCCACAATTCCTCAAGGTAATCATTCTTTGCAGATTGAGCAACTCTTCATATAAGAGTTTGCAGGTTGCCCTATGAATAAAGGTTCTTCAGCACTTTCCAAATCGGCTGTCATGTACCTAGGTGTATTTGAACAGGGATGTTCTCGGTCACACAGCTGCAGTCTTACTTGTTGTGCCACAGAGGAGCTCTGGAGTTATGGCTATGTTAACTCAGTTTCATGCATTACCTTGGACTCACTAGCCCCACCTGCTGCCAGCTGTGGACAATCTACAATCAAAGCAGCCCATAAATGGCAGCACTTCCATTCTCTCAGTGCCCGTTTGTGTGGACTAGCTCCCTGGGTGTTGTGACTCTGAATACCGTGTTTCCTGACTACTCTCTAGCCTGCTGATCTTGTACTTCACCCCCAGCTCGTGTATGACCTTTGCCAACTCGTGTATGACCTTTGCCTCTCTGGATTTCGATTGTGTACCGATTTGCCTGATCTGTTGCCAACCTGATCTGCCTAAGTTTTCGCCTGAAACCTCAGCACACAAGCTCCTCCTCAGGAACACTACTTACCACAAGTATCTTACATCGGCTTTGGTGTTCTACAAGGTTTGACATTGTATTGACAAGTGAACATCATAGAAAATCACAGACTATGTGAGGCCATCAATGGTGATGATTCAGGAGGGTAACAGATTTAAAATTTTAATTAACCCAAAAACTTCCATGAATATTTATCCGATTGGTAGAAAATTACACAATGCAAGTATCCAGGTAACCACGATTCATGAATTGTACGATTCGTTGCAAAATGGACAACTATTCATTTAAAAGTTTACAGGTTGTCTTTTGAAGAAAAAAAAAAAAAGGTTTCCAAGCACCTTCCAAGACAGTTTAGGAGTACTACAACATTTGATATATCCTATTGACACGTGGACAATCAATTGGTTGATAGCTTCATGTGGTTGATATGCGCAATCAATGGCAAAGACCAATTCAGGAGATTTAGCAATTCCTCAAAGTAATCATGAGCCATTTATGATTCTCTGCAGAATTGACAACTCTTCATGGAAGAGTTTACAGGTTGTCATTTGAATAAAGATTCCTAAGTACCGTACTTTTCAAGTCTATTTTGGAGCTCCACAACATTTTATATATTCGATTGACAAGTGGACAATCCTAGCACATCACCAACCAATCAGATAGTGATTTGCAGATTGGACAGCACTTCATTGTTTGACAAGTGAACAAACATGGCACATCGCAGATTGGACAACTCCTTGTGGAGGAGTTTACAGGTTGACCTTTCAAATACAGGTTCCTAGGCACTTTTCAAGTCTGTTTGAGGTCTGCAAAGTTGACAGGTGGACTTCATAGCACATCACCATCCACGTAAGGCTATAAATGGTGATGACCAACTCAGGAGATACCTCAAGGTAATCATCATTCATGAATTGTGTGATTCGATGCAGATTGGACAACTCTTCTTGCAAGAGTTGACAGGTTGACCTTTAAGTAACGGTTGCCAAGAGCTTTCCAATGACCAACTCGGGAAACACTTCAAGGTGATCATCATTAATGAATTGTATGCTTCTTTGCAGTGGACAGTTTTTGGAAGAGTTTACCCCAAAAAAAAAAAAAAAAAAAAAGGTACCCAAGCACTTTCCAAGCCTGTTTTGGAGTACTACAACATTTGACAAGTGATCAATCATGGCACATCACCACTCACATTTGGATATCAATCGTGATGATCAGATTAAGAGATTCACCAACTACGTCAAAGACTGTGTTTGTGATATTAAATGCAAAACTTCAATAAAAATGAGAATGATTTATCCGATTGGTAGAAAAATCACACAATTTATGAATCCAGGTAATCATGATTTATGAATTGTACGATTATTTGTAGATTGGACAACTCTTCATAGAGGAGTCTACAGGTTGTTCTTTCAAATACAGATGTTAAAGTTCTTTCAAAAGTCTATTTCGGAGTACCACAAAGTTTGACATAATCCATTGACAAGTGGACATCATAGCACATTACCAACCATGTGAGGTTATCACTGGTGATTACCAATTCAGGAGATTCCGAAAAGATAAATCATTCATGAACTGTATCCTTCTTAGCAGAGTGGACAATTTTTTATGTTAGAGTTTACAGGTTTTCCTTTCAAATACAGGTTCAAGCACTTCCCAGTCTGTTTTGGAGTTCTACAAAATTTAACAAGAGGACTTTATAGCACATTCCCCAACCGAGTGAGGCTATCAATGGTGATGACCAGCTCCTTAAGGTAATCCTCATTTATGAATTGTGTGATTCTTTGCAGATTGGACAACTCTTCTTGGAAGAGTTTACAGGTTGTCCTTTAAATAAAAAGTTGACAAGAACTTTTCAAGTCTATTTTAGAGTACTACAACAACCCAGATATCCTATTGACAAGTGAACAAACATGGCACGTCACCAACCACCTGAGGGTATCAGTTGTGATGATCAAGTCAGAAGATTCACCAATTCCTCAATTTTTAATTAACCTGAATATTTCCATGAAGATTTATCTGATTGGTAGAGAACAATTTATAAATCCAGATAATCATATTTCACAAATTCTACGGTTATCTGCAGAAAGGACAACTCTTCATAGAAGAGTTTACAGGTTGTCCTTTCAAATATAGGTTCCTAAGCACTTTTCAAAGTCAGCTTTGTAGAACTCCAAAATAGACAGGTGGACTTCATAGCACATCACCAACCGCGTGAGGTCATCAATGGTGATGAACAGCTCAGGAGATATCTCAAGGTAATCATCATTCATGAATTGTGCGATTCGTTGCAGATTGGACAACACTTCTTGGAAGAGTTGACAGGTTGACCTTTAAGTAAAGGTTGCCAAGAACTTTTCAAGTCTTTTATGTAGTTCTAGAAAGCTGACAAGTGAAATTCATAGCACATCACCAACCACACAAGGCTATCACGTTCACTTGTCAACTTTGTAGAACTACAAAACCGACTTGGAAAGTTGTTGGCAAACTTTAATTAAAGGTCAACCTTTCGACTCTTACAAGAAGAATTGTCAACTCTGCTAAGAAGGATACAGTTCATGAATGATGATTACCTCGAGATATCTTCTGAATTGATCACCATTGATGGCCTCATGTGGCTGGTGACGAGCTATCAATGGCGATGACCAATTCAGAAGATATCTCAAGGTAATCATCATTCATGAACTGTATCCTTCTTGGAAGAGTCGAAAGGTTGACCTTTAAATAAAGGTTGCCAAAGACTTTCCAAGTCGGTTTTGTAGTAATAAAAAGTTGACAAGTGAACTTGATAGCCTCACGTGGTTGGTGATGTGTTATGAATGGCGATGACCAATTCAGGAGATTCTCAAGGTAATCATGATTCAAAATGAACAGTTGATGGATTACCTTGAGAATCTCCTGAATTGGTCATCGCCAACCACGTGGAGCTTTTAAGTTCACTTGTCAACTTTCTAGAACTACAAAACCGACTTGGAAAGTTCTTGGCAACCTTTTATTTCAACTCTTCCAAGAAGAATTGTAAACTCTGCCAAGAAGGATAGAGTTCATGAATGAGGATTACCTTCAGATATCTTCTGAATTGGTCATCACCATTGATGGCCTCATGTGGTTGGTGATGTGCTATTAAGTTCACTTGTCAACTTTCTAGAACTACATAAAAAGCTTGAAAAGTTCTTGGCAACTTTAACTTAAAGGTCAACCTGTCAACTCTTCCAAGAAAAGTTGTCCAATCTGCAAAGAATCACACAATTCATGAATGATGATGATTACCTTGAGTTGGTCATCACCATTGATAGCCTCACGTGGTTGGTGATGTGCTATCAATGGTGATGACCAACTCAAGGTAATCATCATTCATGAATTGTGTAATTCTTTACAGATTGGACAACTTTTCTTGGAAGACAGTTGACAGGTTGACCTTTAAGTTAAAGTTGCCAAGAACTTTTCAAGCCTTTTATATAGTTCTAGAAAGTTGACAAGTGAACTTGATAGCACATCACCAACCACGTGAGGCTATCAAGTTCACTTGTCAACTTTCTAGAAATACATAAAAGATTTGGAAAGTTCTTGGCAACCTTTACTTAAATGTCAACTCATCCAAGAAGAGTTGTCGAATCCGCAACGAATCACACAATTCACAAATGATGATTACCTTGAGATATCTCCTGAGCTGGTCATCACCATTGATGACCATAACATGGTTGGTGATGTGCTATGAAGTCCTCTTGTCTGTTTTGGAGTTCTACAAAGCCGACTTGAAAAGTGCTTAGAAACCTGTATTTGAAAGGACAACCTGTAAACTCTTTCGTGAACTGTCCATTTTGAATGAAAAGTTTACAGGTTGTCCTTTAAATAAAAGTTGTCAAGAACTTTCCAAGTCGGTTTTGTAGTTCTAGAAAGTTGACAAGTGAACTTAATAGCCTCACGTTGTTGGTGATGTGTTATGAACGGTGATGACCAATTCAGGAGATTTTCAAGGTAATCATGATTAGGCTGCATTCACACCTGAACACGGCGTATTTTACGGCGACAAATTGCGTTGTTTTGTCCCGCGATTTTCCGCGACAAATCGCCTGTAAAATACGCCGGAGGGGTGATTACATTGTCGGCTATGCCGAACGCCGAAAGCCGCCCAAAAAAAAGGCTCGGGACTTGTTTTGAGCTTCTGGCGTTTCGGCGTGGAGATGTGAACCATCTCCATAGAGGGCAATGTAAAATCACCCCTCCAGCGTATTAGGGGCTGCTGCGGCGTCGCGCTTCAGGCGTAAATACGCCTAGGTGTGAATGGGCTCTCAGAGTGGACAGTTCATGGAAGAGTTTACAGGTTGTCCTTTAAATAAAGGTTGCCAAGAACTTTCCAAGTCGGTTTTGGAGTGCTAAAAGGTTTGAAACACGCTAATCGACATTGAAATGAATGCGTTCCCTTATGCACGTAATGCGTGCAAAACCATGCATGAACATGGCGCAATTTTGTGTGCGTTCTCCATACGCCTAGGTGCGAAAGCAGCCTCAGACTAGGAGCGCCCGCATGTTCCAAGCACGTTCCATTTAGGGCAGCCCATCCATTGTGGAAAAGAAGTCTAAAGATTTGCCACACCGAGCCACGACCATGCTTGCAGATGTTGTAGGTGCCGTTAAGAATTGCCCTCCAATACCGTTTTGCTATAGTGCAGTGCGTGTCGGGAAAGTGCACGAGTTGGGTCAGTTCATGCCATGCAGAGATGTGAACCTATCCTTAAGCCTCAAGGTCCGCCCATTAGTACCCGTGGTCCTCATCCCCCGGCACGGAGGACAATGTTATCACCCCCCTCTGCTCCCGTTACAGGTGTATATTCTTCTAACCACAGATCAGCGTTTACCTCGTCCTACCCGGGAGCGTTATAAAAAACATTCAAGAAATGTGCTGGAGCCGGAGATCACAGAGCCAATCCAGATGTGTTCTCGGCGGCTCCCAAGTCTGGTGTATGTGTGGCAGTCTCCAGCCCCTGGCTGCAAGTGAAGACCTGGAAGGTCCAGCAGAACAAACAGACGGGATGCCTGGAAGAGGGAGGACCGCAGCACGCCAGGATCTGGGAATGTTCAGCGCGCCTGCGCTGCCAAAGTGACGTTAACCTCTGAGCTGCCAGCGGGGGGGGGCCCCACAGCTGTAAAGTGAGATTCGGGTCATTCAAGTCTGCCGATGGGTTACATCTACGAACACTCGTAGGAAGATCCACTGAAGGTATTCAGAGCTGTGGGGCCGATTCAGGAAAGGGATGGCTGAACATACACTGTACAATCTGATTGTACAATCTCTACCACTGATTAGTGCAAGGGCCTGCCTGAAAGCATACTAATCGAACAGATTGCTGAATAGGTAATTCTAAGGGAAACTGAACAGAGATTGTACAGGGTTTGGCCACCTTTAAAGGAAGAAGTAGGAAACCATAACCCTACGATCTGACGGTACAATCAACCAAACGTGTGTAATATGAGGATCTACCTAAACTATCCAATCAATCTCTATCCAATCAGGAAGGTCCTTAAACTACATAGTTGATGGTAGATGTAATAGAGATTGTACAATGAGATTGTTATGTGGTTAGTGATCATACAGGACCAAGTTCAAGGCTCCCCCACAGATGATACAATCTGACTGTACAACCCAATGTAGATTAATTATGATAGAAGGAGCTACCCAACCTCTCCAAGGACAGGGAGGAGCTGGCCAACCTCCCCACAGAGACGAGGGGCTACCCGACGTCTCCACAGAGACGAGGGGCTACCCGACGTCTCCACAGAGACGAGGGGCTACCCGACGTCTCCCAGGATACGAGGGGCTACCCGACGTCTCCCAGGATACGAGGGGCTACCCAACGTCTCCCAGGATACGAGGGGCTACCCAACGTCTCCCACGGAGACGAGGGGCTACCCAACGTCTCCCACGGAGACGAGGGGCTACCCAACGTCTCCCACGGAGACGAGGGGCTACCCAACGTCTCCCACGGATAGAAGAAGCTACCCAACCTCTCCACGGATAGGAGGAGCTACCCAGGATAGGAGGAGCTACCCAACGTCTCCCAGGATACGAGGGGCTACCCAACTTCTCCCAGGATACGAGGGACTACCCAACTTCTCCCAGGATACGAGGGGCTACCCAACTTCTCCCAGGATACGAGGGGCTACCCAACTTCTCCCAGGATACGAGGGGCTACCCAACTGCTCCCAGGATACGAGGGGCTACCCAACTGCTCCCAGGATACGAGGGGCTACCCAACGGCTCCCAGGATACGAGGGGCTACCCAACTGCTCCCAGGATTGGAGGAGCTACCCAACTTCTCCCAGGATAGGAGGGGCTACCTAGCCTCTCCAAGGATATAAAGACCTACCTAATCTTTACAATACTATGAGAACGTACCCAACCTCTCCATGAATATGAGGACCTACCTAACTTCTCCAATCAATTTGTATCACATCAGACAGGCCCTTGCATTACGCAGTTATTGGTAAAGCAAAGGTGATTTACAGACTGTAACGTATGTGATGAGCTTTAAAACTGACCACACACTGTTCAATCTGATTGTACAATATCCCGGAGATCTACTAACAAATACACAATGCAAGTGCAAAGACCTCCCTCATTGGATTCACATTAAAAAACACTGTTTAGGTTTGTCCTCATGTTGCATCATTTTGGTAAAATGTCAAGTAGATTATACAATCAGACATCGTACAGACAATCTGAGTGTACAATCGCTCTACAATCTCGTGGACATTTACCAAAATTATGCAACACGAGGACAGACCAACCTGCACCGTCCTTTTAAATTTGAATCCAATCGGGCAAGCCCTTGCATTACATGGCTGTTAACAGCTGGCCACATATATTACAATCTGACTTGTACAGATCTTTATACAATTCCTTTTTAAGATGGCCCCCCACACACACACACACACACACACACACTCTAAAATCTGACTGTGCAATCTTTCAAGGATGGCAGGGGTGGCATGGGAGGGGGGGGTCTAACAGACCAGTGATGTCTCCTTTAAGGAGAACCTGTCACCTGCACTATGACATTACATGGGGGGCTTATTGACCCCATTGTAATAGCAATAATAATAATAAAAAAAAATAATAATAATAATAATAATAATAATAATAAAATAAATAAAAAATGTAATTGAAAAATACACTATTACTTCTGTTTAAAAAAAAATATTATTATTATTATTATTATTATATAATAAAATAAATAAAAAAGTGAAATATTATATTTTTTTAAACAGAAGTAATAGTGTATTTCACTTTTTTATTTATTTTATTATATAATAATAATAATAATAATAATAATATTTTTTTTTAAACAGAAGTAATAGTGTATTTTTCAATTACATTTTTTATTTATTTTATTATTATTATTATTATTATTATTATTATTATTATTATTATTATTATATATTTTTTTAAACAGAAGTAATAGTGTATTTCACTTTTTTATTTATATTATTATTATTATTATTATTATTATTATTATTATATTTTTTTAAACAGAAGTAATAGTGTAATAATAATAATAATAATAATAATAATAATAATAATATAAATAAAAAAGTGAAATACACTATTACTTCTGTTTAAAAAAATATATAATAATAATAATAATAATAATAATAATAATAATAATAATAAAAAAGTGAAATACACTATTACTTCTGTTTAAAAAATAATAATAAAATAAAAAATTTAAAGTGAAATACACTATTACTTCTGTTTAAGAAAAAAATATATAATAATAATAATAATAATAATAATAATAATAATAATAAATAAAAAAGTGAAATACACTATTACTTCTGTTTAAAAAAAATATATAATAATAATAATAATAATAATAATAATAATAATAATAATAATATAAATAAAAAAGTGAAATACACTATTACTTCTGTTTAAAAAAAATATATATAATAAAAATAAATAAAAAAAGTGAAATACACTATTACTTCTGTTTAAAAAAATATATATAATAATAATAAAATAAATAAAAAAGTGAAATACACTATTACTTCTGTTTAAAAAATAATAATAAAATAAAAAATTAAAAGTGAAATACACTATTACTTCTGTTTAAGAAAAAAATATATAATAATAATAATAATAATAATAATAATAATAATAAAATAAATAAATAAAAAAGTGAAATACACTATAACTTCTGTTTTAAAAAAAATATATATAATAATAATAATAAAATAAATAAAAAAGTGAAATACACTATTACTTCTGTTTAAAAAAAATATATAATTATAATAATAATAATAATAATAATAATTAAAAGAGTGAAATACACTATTACTTCTGTTTTAACAATATATATATAATAATAATAATAATAATAATAATAATAATAATAATAATAAAATAAATAATAAAAAAATAAATAAAGTGAAATACACTCTTTCTTCTGTTTAAAAAAAAAAAAAAAATTACAATATTATACAATCTCTTTTAACCCCTCCCCTTACGACCGCCCAAAACATACAGTCTTTAAGGGCCTCACGCCACTGCTCACAGGCGTCGCTGCGTGCGTTTTGACACTTTTGTAGCGTATTTGCTGTGCCGCTAACCGCGCGTCCGGTGCCGCTAACAATTAATACCCCCGCAAACGCGACGCGGGGGTGCAGCGCACTTTCCAAAGCTTGAGAAAAATGCGCGTTTCCAGAAACGCCGAGTGTGAACGTTCCCCAAAAAAAGGGACACTAAAAATGGTCAGGAATGGGGTTAAAACGGCCATACACACTTCAATCCGATCTTTATGCAATCGCTTTAAAGCTAGTCATACACTCTACAATTGTATGCAAATTCTTTGAAGGTGGCCATACACTCTACAATCGGATTGTATAATTATAGGATGGCCATACACGCTACAACTATATGCAATCTGTGGTTCTACAATATAAATTGTATATTCTACTCTAAGATAGCAACACACTCTACAATCTATTATAGGGGGGCCATACAATCTATTATAGGGTGGCCATACAATCTAGTATAGGGGGGCCATACAATCTAGTATAGGGGGGCCATACAATCTAGTATAGGGCGGCCATACAATCTAGTATAGGGGTGGCCATACAATCGTATTATAGGGTGGCCATACAATCGTATTATAGGGTGGCCATACAATCTTATTATAGGGTGGCCATACAATCTTATTATAGGGGGGCCATACAATCTATTATAGGGGGGCCATACAATCTATTATAGGGGGGCCATACAATCTATTATAGGGGGGCCATACAATCTATTATAGGGTGACCATACAATCTATTATAGGGTGGCCATACAATCTAGTATAGGGGGGCCATACAATCTAGTATAGGGTGACCATACAATCTTATTATAGGGTGACCATACAATCTAGTATAGGGTGACCATACAATCTATTATAGGGGGACCATACAATCTTATTATAGGGGGGCCATACAATCTATTATAGGGGGACCATACAATCTTATTATAGGGTGACCATACAATCTATTATAGGGTGACCATACAATCTATTATAGGGTGACCATACAATCTATTATAGGGTGACCATACAATCTATTATAGGATGGCCATACAATCTATTATAGGGGGGCCATACAATCTATTATAGGGGGGCCATACAATCTATTATAGGGGGGCCATACAATCTATTATAGGGTGACCATACAATCTAGTATAGGGTGACCATACAATCTAGTATAGGGTGACCATACAATCTATTATAGGGGGACCATACAATCTTATTATAGGGTGACCATACAATCTATTATAGGGTGACCATACAATCTATTATAGGATGGCCATACAATCTATTATAGGGGGGCCATACAATCTATTATAGGGGGGCCATACAATCTATTATAGGGTGACCATACAATCTATTATAGGATGGCCATACAATCTATTATAGGGGGGCCATACAATCTATTATAGGGGGGCCATACAATCTATTATAGGGTGACCATACAATCTAGTATAGGGGGGCCATACAATCTAGTATAGGGTGACCATACAATCTTATTATAGGGTGACCATACAATCTAGTATAGGGTGACCATACAATCTTATTATAGGGGGACCATACAATCTATTATAGGGGGGCCATACAATCTATTATAGGGGGACCATACAATCTTATTATAGGGTGACCATACAATCTAGTATAGGGGGGCCATACAATCTATTATAGGGGGACCATACAATCTTATTATAGGGGGGGCCATACAATCTATTATAGGGAGACCATACAATCTAGTATAGGGGGGCCATACAATCTTATTATAGGGAGACCATACAATCTTATTATAGGGGGGCCATACAATCTTATTATAGGGTGGCCATACAATCTATTATAGGGAGACCATACAATCTAGTATAGGGAGACCATACAATCTATTATAGGGAGACCATACAATCTATTATAGGGAGACCATACAATCTAGTATAGGGTGACCATACAATCTAGTATAGGGTGACCATACAATCTATTATAGGGGGGCCATACAATCTTATTATAGGGGGGCCATACAATCTATTATAGGGGGGCCATACAATCTATTATAGGGTGGCCATACAATCTTATTATAGGGTGGCCATACAATCTAGTATAGGGAGACCATACAATCTATTATAGGGGGACCAGACAATCTATTATAGGGGGGCCATACAATCTTATTATAGGGTGACCATACAATCTTATTATAGGGTGACCATACAATCTATTATAGGGTGGCCATACAATCTATTATAGGGGGGCCATACAATCTATTATAGGGTGGCCATACAATCTAGTATAGGGAGACCATACAATCTATTATAGGGTGGCCATACAATCTATTATAGGGGGGCCATACAATCTATTATAGGTGACCATACAATCTATTATAGGGGGACCATACAATCTATTATAGGGAGACCATACAATCTATTATAGGGAGACCATACAATCTAGTATAGGGTGACCATACAATCTATTATAGGGGGGCCATACAATCTATTATAGGGGGGCCATACAATCTAGTATAGGGAGACCATACAATCTTATTATAGGGTGGCCATACAATCTTATTATAGGGGGACCATACAATCTATTATAGGGAGACCATACAATCTTATTATAGGGTGGCCATACAATCTTATTATAGGGTGGCCATACAATCTTATTATAGGGGGACCATACAATCTATTATAGGGTGACCATACAATCTATTATAGGGTGGCCATACAATCTATTATAGGGTGGCCATACAATCTATTATAGGGGGGCCATACAATCTATTATAGGGTGACCATACAATCTATTATAGGTGACCATACAATCTATTATAGAATGACCATACAATCTATTATAGGGGGGCCATACAATCTATTATAGGGGGGCCATACAATCTATTATAGGGGGACCAGACAATCTATTATAGGGGGGCCATACAATCTATTATAGGGGGGCCATACAATCTTATTATAGGGTGACCATACAATCTTATTATAGGGAGACCATACAATCTAGTATAGGGTGACCATACAATCTATTATAGGGGGGCCATACAATCTATTATAGGGGGGCCATACAATCTAGTATAGGGAGACCATACAATCTTATTATAGGGTGGCCATACAATCTATTATAGGTGACCATACAATCTATTATAGGGGGGCCATACAATCTATTATAGGGGGGCCATACAATCTATTATAGGGGGGCCATACAATCTAGTATAGGGAGACCATACAATCTTATTATAGGGTGGCCATACAATCTATTATAGGGGGGCCATACAATCTATTATAGGGGGGCCATACAATCTATTATAGGGTGGCCATACAATCTATTATAGGGAGACCATACAATCTATTATAGGGGGGCCATACAATCTTATTATAGGGTGGCCATACAATCTATTATAGGGGGGCCATACAATCTATTATAGGGTGGCCATACAATCTATTATAGGGGGGCCATACAATCTATTATAGGGGGGCCATACAATCTATTATAGGGGGGCCATACAATCTATTATAGGGGGGCCATACAATCTATTATAGGGTGGCCATACAATCTATTATAGGGGGGCCATACAATCTATTATAGGGTGACCATACAATCTATTATAGGTGACCATACAATCTATTATAGGGTGACCATACAATCTATTATAGGGGGGCCATACAATCTATTATAGGATGACCATACAATCTAGTATAGGGAGACCATACAATCTATTATAGGGAGACCATACAATCTATTATAGGGAGACCATACAATCTAGTATAGGGTGACCATACAATCTAGTATAGGGTGACCATACAATCTATTATAGGGGGGCCATACAATCTTATTATAGGGGGGCCATACAATCTATTATAGGGTGGCCATACAATCTTATTATAGGGTGGCCATACAATCTAGTATAGGGAGACCATACAATCTATTATAGGGGGACCAGACAATCTATTATAGGGGGGCCATACAATCTTATTATAGGGTGACCATACAATCTTATTATAGGGTGACCATACAATCTATTATAGGGTGGCCATACAATCTATTATAGGTGACCATACAATCTATTATAGGTGACCATACAATCTATTATAGGGGGACCATACAATCTATTATAGGGAGACCATACAATCTATTATATGGTGGCCATACAATCTAGTATAGGGTGACCATACAATCTATTATAGGGGGGCCATACAATCTATTATAGGGGGGCCATACAATCTAGTATAGGGAGACCATACAATCTTATTATAGGGTGGCCATACAATCTATTATAGGGTGACCATACAATCTATTATAGGGGGGCCATACAATCTATTATAGGGTGGCCATACAATCTATTATAGGGGGGCCATACAATCTATTATAGGGTGACCATACAATCTATTATAGGTGACCATACAATCTATTATAGGGGGGCCATACAATCTATTATAGGGGGGCCATACAATCTATTATAGGGGGGCCATACAATCTATTATAGGGGGACCAGACAATCTATTATAGGGGGGCCATACAATCTATTATAGGGGGGGCCATACAATCTTATTATAGGGTGACCATACAATCTTATTATAGGGAGACCATACAATCTAGTATAGGGTGACCATACAATCTATTATAGGGGGGCCATACAATCTATTATAGGGGGGCCATACAATCTAGTATAGGGAGACCATACAATCTTATTATAGGGTGGCCATACAATCTATTATAGGGGGGCCATACAATCTATTATAGGTGACCATACAATCTATTATAGGGGGGCCATACAATCTATTATAGGGGGGCCATACAATCTATTATAGGGGGGCCATACAATCTAGTATAGGGAGACCATACAATCTTATTATAGGGTGGCCATACAATCTATTATAGGGGGGCCATACAATCTATTATAGGGGGGCCATACAATCTATTATAGGGTGGCCATACAATCTATTATAGGGAGACCATACAATCTATTATAGGGGGGCCATACAATCTATTATAGGGGGGCCATACAATCTATTATAGGGGGGCCATACAATCTTATTATAGGGTGACCATACAATCTATTATAGGTGACCATACAATCTATTATAGGGAGACCATACAATCTATTATAGGGGGACCATACAATCTATTATAGGATGACCATACAATCTATTATAGGGGGGCCATACAATCTATTATAGGGGGGCCATACAATCTATTATAGGGGGGCCATACAATCTATTATAGGGGGGCCATACAATCTATTATAGGGTGGCCATACAATCTATTATAGGGGGGCCATACAATCTATTATAGGGTGACCATACAATCTATTATAGGTGACCATACAATCTATTATAGGGTGACCATACAATCTATTATAGGGGGGCCATACAATCTATTATAGGATGACCATACAATCTATTATAGGGGGGCCATACAATCTATTATAGGGGGGCCATACAATCTATTATAGGGGGGCCATACAATCTATTATAGGGGGGCCATACAATCTATTATAGGGGGGCCATACAATCTTATTATAGGGTGGCCATACAATCTATTATAGGGGGGCCATACAATCTATTATAGGGAGACCATACAATCTAGTATAGGGGGGCCATACAATCTAGTATAGGGGGGCCATACAATCTTATTATAGGGGGACCATACAATCTAGTATAGGGTGACCATACAATCTATTATAGGGTGGCCATACAATCTATTATAGGGGGGCCATACAATCGTATTATAGGGGGGCCATACAATCTTATTATAGGGGGACCATACAATCTTATTATAGGGGGACCATACAATCTATTATAGGGTGACCATACAATCTTATTATAGGGGGGCCATACAATCTATTATAGGGGGGCCATACAATCGTATTATAGGGGGGCCATACAATCTATTATAGGGGGGCCATACAATCTATTATAGGGGGACCATACAATCTATTATAGGGAGACCATACAATCTATTATAGGGTGGCCATACAATCTTATTATAGGGGGACCATACAATCTAGTATAGGGTGACCATACAATCTATTATAGGGTGGCCATACAATCTATTATAGGGGGGCCATACAATCGTATTATAGGGGGGCCATACAATCTTATTATAGGGGGACCATACAATCTTATTATAGGGGGACCATACAATCTTATTATAGGGGGGCCATACAATCTATTATAGGGGGGCCATACAATCTAGTATAGGGGGACCATACAATCTAGTATAGGGTGACCATACAATCTAGTATAGGGGGGCCATACAATCTAGTATAGGGAGACCATACAATCTAGTATAGGGGGACCATACAATCTAGTATAGGGAGACCATACAATCTTATTATAGGGGGACCATACAATCTTATTATAGGGGGGCCATACAATCTATTATAGGGGGGCCATACAATCTATTATAGGGTGGCCATACAATCTTATTATAGGGGGACCATACAATCTATTATAGGTGACCATACAATCTAGTATAGGGTGGCTATACAATCTATTATAGGGGGACCATACAATCTATTATAGGATGACCATACAATCTATTATAGGGGGGCCATACAATCTATTATAGGGTGGCCATACAATCTATTATAGGGGGGCCATACAATCTATTATAGGGTGACCATACAATCTATTATAGGTGACCATACAATCTATTATAGGGGGGCCATACAATCTATTATAGGATGACCATACAATCTATTATAGGGGGGCCATACAATCTATTATAGGGGGGCCATACAATCTATTATAGGGGGGCCATACAATCTATTATAGGGGGGCCATACAATCTATTATAGGGGGGCCATACAATCTTATTATAGGGTGGCCATACAATCTATTATAGGGGGGCCATACAATCTATTATAGGGAGACCATACAATCTAGTATAGGGGGGCCATACAATCTAGTATAGGGGGGCCATACAATCTTATTATAGGGGGACCATACAATCTAGTATAGGGTGACCATACAATCTATTATAGGGTGGCCATACAATCTATTATAGGGGGGCCATACAATCGTATTATAGGGGGGCCATACAATCTTATTATAGGGGGACCATACAATCTTATTATAGGGGGACCATACAATCTATTATAGGGGGACCATACAATCTATTATAGGGTGACCATACAATCTTATTATAGGGGGGCCATACAATCTATTATAGGGGGGCCATACAATCGTATTATAGGGGGGCCATACAATCTATTATAGGGGGGCCATACAATCTTATTATAGGGTGGCCATACAATCTATTATAGGGGGGCCATACAATCTATTATAGGGGGACCATACAATCTATTATAGGGAGACCATACAATCTATTATAGGGTGGCCATACAATCTTATTATAGGGTGACCATACAATCTAGTATAGGGTGACCATACAATCTATTATAGGGTGGCCATACAATCTATTATAGGGGGGCCATACAATCGTATTATAGGGGGGCCATACAATCTTATTATAGGGGGACCATACAATCTTATTATAGGGGGACCATACAATCTTATTATAGGGGGGCCATACAATCTATTATAGGGGGGCCATACAATCTAGTATAGGGGGACCATACAATCTAGTATAGGGTGACCATACAATCTAGTATAGGGAGACCATACAATCTAGTATAGGGGGACCATACAATCTAGTATAGGGAGACCATACAATCTTATTATAGGGGGACCATACAATCTTATTATAGGGGGGCCATACAATCTAGTATAGGGGGGCCATACAATCTATTATAGGGAGACCATACAATCTATTATAGGGAGACCATACAATCTAGTATAGGGAGACCATACAATCTAGTATAGGGGGGCCATACAATCTATTATAGGGGGGCCATACAATCTTATTATAGGGGGGCCATACAATCTATTATAGGGGGGCCATACAATCTATTATAGGGGGGCCATACAATCTTATTATAGGGGGGCCATACAATCTATTATAGGGGGGCCATACAATCTAGTATAGGGGGACCATACAATCTAGTATAGGGAGACCATACAATCTAGTATAGGGAGACCATACAATCTTATTATAGGGGGACCATACAATCTTATTATAGGGGGGCCATACAATCTATTATAGGGGGACCATACAATCTAGTATAGGGAGACCATACAATCTAGTATAGGGGGACCATACAATCTAGTATAGGGTGACCATACAATCTATTATAGGGTGGCCATACAATCTATTATAGGGGGGCCATACAATCGTATTATAGGGGGGCCATACAATCTTATTATAGGGGGACCATACAATCTTATTATAGGGGGACCATACAATCTTATTATAGGGGGGCCATACAATCTATTATAGGGGGGCCATACAATCTAGTATAGGGGGACCATACAATCTAGTATAGGGTGACCATACAATCTAGTATAGGGGGGCCATACAATCTAGTATAGGGAGACCATACAATCTAGTATAGGGGGACCATACAATCTAGTATAGGGAGACCATACAATCTTATTATAGGGGGACCATACAATCTTATTATAGGGGGGCCATACAATCTATTATAGGGGGGCCATACAATCTATTATAGGGTGACCATACAATCTATTATAGGTGACCATACAATCTAGTATAGGGTGGCTATACAATCTATTATAGGGGGACCATACAATCTATTATAGGATGACCATACAATCTATTATAGGGGGGCCATACAATCTATTATAGGGTGGCCATACAATCTATTATAGGGGGGCCATACAATCTATTATAGGGTGACCATACAATCTATTATAGGTGACCATACAATCTATTATAGGGGGGCCATACAATCTATTATAGGATGACCATACAATCTATTATAGGGGGGCCATACAATCTATTATAGGGGGGCCATACAATCTATTATAGGGGGGCCATACAATCTATTATAGGGGGGCCATACAATCTATTATAGGGGGGCCATACAATCTTATTATAGGGTGGCCATACAATCTATTATAGGGGGGCCATACAATCTATTATAGGGAGACCATACAATCTAGTATAGGGGGGCCATACAATCTAGTATAGGGGGGCCATACAATCTTATTATAGGGGGACCATACAATCTAGTATAGGGTGACCATACAATCTATTATAGGGTGGCCATACAATCTATTATAGGGGGGCCATACAATCGTATTATAGGGGGGCCATACAATCTTATTATAGGGGGACCATACAATCTTATTATAGGGGGACCATACAATCTATTATAGGGGGACCATACAATCTATTATAGGGTGACCATACAATCTTATTATAGGGGGGCCATACAATCTATTATAGGGGGGCCATACAATCGTATTATAGGGGGGCCATACAATCTATTATAGGGGGGCCATACAATCTTATTATAGGGTGGCCATACAATCTATTATAGGGGGGCCATACAATCTATTATAGGGGGACCATACAATCTATTATAGGGAGACCATACAATCTATTATAGGGTGGCCATACAATCTTATTATAGGGTGACCATACAATCTAGTATAGGGTGACCATACAATCTATTATAGGGTGGCCATACAATCTATTATAGGGGGGCCATACAATCGTATTATAGGGGGGCCATACAATCTTATTATAGGGGGACCATACAATCTTATTATAGGGGGACCATACAATCTTATTATAGGGGGGCCATACAATCTATTATAGGGGGGCCATACAATCTAGTATAGGGGGACCATACAATCTAGTATAGGGTGACCATACAATCTAGTATAGGGAGACCATACAATCTAGTATAGGGGGACCATACAATCTAGTATAGGGAGACCATACAATCTTATTATAGGGGGACCATACAATCTTATTATAGGGGGGCCATACAATCTAGTATAGGGGGGCCATACAATCTATTATAGGGAGACCATACAATCTATTATAGGGAGACCATACAATCTAGTATAGGGAGACCATACAATCTAGTATAGGGGGGCCATACAATCTATTATAGGGGGGCCATACAATCTTATTATAGGGGGGGCCATACAATCTATTATAGGGGGCCATACAATCTTATTATAGGGGGGCCATACAATCTATTATAGGGGGGCCATACAATCTATTATAGGGGGGCCATACAATCTTATTATAGGGGGGCCATACAATCTAGTATAGGGGGGCCATACAATCTATTATAGGGGGGCCATACAATCTATTATAGGGGGGGCCATACAATCTATTATAGGGGGCCATACAATCTTATTATAGGGGGGCCATACAATCTATTATAGGGGGGCCATACAATCTATTATAGGGGGGCCATACAATCTATTATAGGGGGGCCATACAATCTTATTATAGGGGGGCCATACAATCTAGTATAGGGGGGCCATACAATCTATTATAGGGAGACCATACAATCTATTATAGGGTCACCATACAATCTAATATAGGGGGGCCATACAATCTTATTATAGGATAGCCAGACAATCTAGTATAGGGAGACCATACAATCTATTATAGGGTGGCCATACAATCTATTATAGGGGGGCCATACAATCTATTATAGGGAGACCATACAATCTAGTATAGGGAGACCATACAATCTATTATAGGGGGGCCATACAATCTATTATAGGGAGACCATACAATCTAGTATAGGGAGACCATACAATCTATTATAGGTGGCCATACACTCTATTATACAATAATCTGCTCCAAGATGGCCATACACTCATACAATCTGATCGTCCGATCTCCAGTGTATGCAGGGTGATTGCACTGACCTGGTGACAGCACAAGGCTGAGCAGACAGAGGACCAGCATGCTACAAGGGAAGTGTCTGCTCCTGAAGCGTCCAATGGGAATGCAGGATTTCTGTGGGGCTCAGTATAGGAATGGATCCGATCATACAGTGTAGGGGGGAGGGGGGGATCCTGCATGCAGTGTCCGGTGGTCGCAGTGTGTAGATCCCGGGATCCGGTAGGTCGGTGCGGAGCGGACGGCGCTCGGTGATCCCCGGTAACTGTGCGGATTGGAAAAGCAATTAGCACAGCTGAGAGACTCCAAGCGGACCCTTCGGAGCCCCGCCCACGGGGGCACAGCGGGAGCCAATCAGAGCTCGGCCTGGGCGAAGAGCTGCCATTGTCAGCGCAGGTATTGGGGGAGAGAGACAGCCGGGGGCGGGCTTCCCGGCTCAGTACACGTGGTTGGGGTGCAGTACACGGGAGCGGGCGGTAGGGGGAGAGCGAGGTGTGAGATTGGGTTAGGCAGGTGTGATGGGGAGGGGAGGGGAGACAGTGCTGGGACACAACAGAGAAAAATATCATAATATAATATAATAAAATGTAATATAATATATTTATGGAGAGGACAGTGCTGGGACAGAACAGAGAAAAATATAATAATATAATATAATAACGAGGGGACAGGAGATAGAAAATAATATAATATGGAGAGGACAGTGCTGGGACAGAACAGAGAAAACAAATATATAATACAATTTAATATAATATAATATATTTATGGTGAGGACAGTGCTGGGACATAAAACAGAAAAAAATATAATATAATAAAATATAATGTAATAGAGTATAATAATACATATTTATGGAGAGGACAGTGTTGGGACAGAACATAGAAAATAAAATAATATATTATAATAAAATATAATATGGAGAGGACAGTGCTTGGACAGAACATAGAAAATAATATAATAAAATATAATGTAATAGAATATAATATATTTATGGAGGGGACAGTGCTGGGACAGAACATATAAAATAATATAATGTAATATAATATAATATGGTGAGGATAGTGCTGGGACAGAACATAGAAAATAATATAATATAATAAAATAGAATGAAATAGAATATATTTATGGAGAGGACAGTGCTGGGACATAAAACAGAAAATAATATAATATAATAAAATATAATGTAATAGAGTATAATATTACATATTTATGGAGAGGACAGTGCTGGGACAGAACATAGAAAATAATATAATATAATATGATATAATAAGGAGGGGACAGTGCTGGGACAGAACATATAAACTAATATAATATAATAAAATATAATGTAATATAATATAATATATTTATGGGGAGGACAGTGTTGGGACAGAACATATAAAATAAAATAATATATTATAATAAAATATAATATGGAGGGAACAGTGCTGGGACAGAACATATAACATAATATAATATAATAAAATATAATGTAATAGAATATAATATAATATATTTATGGGGAGGACAGTGTTGGGACAGAACATATAAAATAAAATAATATATTATAATAAAATATAATATGGAGGGGACAGTGCTGGGACAGAACATATAAAATAAAATAATATATTATAATAAAATATAATATGGAGGGAACAGTGCTGGGACAAAACATATAACATAATATAATATAATATAGAGAGGACAGTGCTGGGACAGAACATCGAAAATAATATAATGTAATATAATATAAAAAGGAGGGGACAGTGCTAAGACAGAACATAAAAAATAAAATAATATATTATATTAAAATATAATATAATATGGGGGGGGACAGTGCTGGGACAGAAGAGAGAAAATAATATAGTATACAATAATAATATGTAATATAATATAATATAATATGGAGAGGACAGTACTGGGACAGAACATAGAAAATAAAATAATATATTATATTATATTTTTTATAATATAATATAATCAGGGGAGGATAGTTGCTGGGACAGAACCTAGAAAATAATATAATAAAATATAATGTAATATAATATAATATGGAGGGGACAGTGCTGGGACAGAATACTGAACATAATAGTAATAATAATAATATGTTTTATAATTTGACATATTTTAAATATATATATATATATATATATATATATATATATATATATATATATATATATATATTCTAAAATATTAATATTGATAAAATAATAGTATATACATAATATATAATAATAAACAATAATAGTTATATAATCATAATATTTATATAATTTTATATATATATATATATATATATATATATATATATATATATATATATATATATATATATATATATATATATATATATAAACATATAAGTGTATAGATCAGTGGTGGTCAGCTTTCCTGACCAGTGAATATTCAGTGTCAGAGACTGCAGACATGATACAGGAGATGGTCAGAGACTGCAGACATGATACAAGAGATGGTCGGAGACTGCGGAAATGATACAAGAGATGGTCAGAAACTGCAGACATGATACAGGAGATGGTCAAAGACTGCGGACATGTTACAGGAGTTATTGGAGTTATTAAACAGGTTTGGTTACAATTAAATGCAGACAGTCATCACTCAAGGAGGAAAAAAAGATACAATTCTGCTACAGAGATACTTAGGGGCAGATCCTCAAAGAAATTACGCCGGCGTATCTGTTGATACGCCGCGTAATTTCAAATTTTGCTCGTCGCATCTTTGTTTTGGTATCCACCAAACAAGATACGACGGCATCGGTGTTATATCCGACAGGCGTACGCCTTAGTACGCCGTTGGATCTAAGATGCAATTTTCCGGCGGCCGCTGGGTGGCGTTTCCGTTGTATTCCGCGTCGAGTATGCAAATTAGCTATTTCCGACGATCCACGAACGTACGTCCAGCCGTCGCATTTTTTTTTACCTTAGTTTCTGTTCGGCTTTTTCCGGCGTATAGTTAAAGCTGGTGGCGTACTCAATGTTAAGTATGGCCGTCGTTCCCGCGTATAATTTTGAAAAGTTTACGTCGTTTGCGTAAGTCATCCGTGAATGGGGCTGGGCGCCATTTACGTTCGAAAACAATGACGTCCTTGCGACGTCATTTGGAGCAATGCACCCTGGGAGTTTTGACGGACGGGGCATGCGCAGTTCGTTCGGCGCGGGGACGCGCTTCATTTAAATGAAACACGCCCCCTACTCGCCGCATTTGAATTCCGCGCCCTTACGCCGCGAGAGATACACTACGCCGCCGTAACTTACGGCGCAAATTCTTTCAGGATTCAAAGAATACCAAAGTAAGTTACAGCGGCGTAGCGTATCTCACATACGCTGCGCCCACGCAGATGTATGTGGATCTGCCCCATAAAGTGTAAGTTCCCCTTTAGTTACTATTTACAAAACTCTCCCTATGAAATTCCAGATCCCATACCAGAGCCTCTCATTTTAAAAAGCTGCTCCTGTTCTCCTTTAGGGCCCATTCACACTAGAATGCAGTGTGGGAAACGCCTTGTTCCCGTACGGCTTCCCGCACCGCATTCCAATCGCACTGCCCTTTGCGATCTGCTGCGGGGGTCAGTGCAAAATGGACGACACCCCAAACGCAGGTCGCAAATGCAGTGCGCTTGCCCTCAGCGGATCCCATGGTACAAAAGTACCATGCAATGTGGTTGCAGTGCATGCACTACTTTTGGTGGGGGGACTTTTAGCACATGAATGGGGCTGTAATCACACTGCATAGAACTGCATGTGAATTACACAGGAACCGCACAGTGCTGGGACAGAACATAAAAAATTATATAATATAATAAGCAGGGGACAATGCTGGGACAGAACATAGAAAATAAAATAATATAATATAATAACATATAATGTAATATAATATGGAGAAGACATTTGCAGTCATAGGGGTGGGGACCACAGAAAGTGCTGGCCCGTCGATCCCCCTCTGTCCTGCTGTTTGCAGGATGGGCTGGATGTTACAAAGGTGCGCCTCCTAGTGGCCACTCCAGGAGCTCAGCGAAGCTGGCCCCCCTACAATCAGCACAAATAAAAACTCAAGTGTGTTTCTTTAGTGCTACGTTTGTGCTGTTTTGTGCCGCAAAAATTTACGTTTGTGCTGCTTTTATTTTGAAGATATTAGCAATTGTTTTTTCCAGACTATGACATCACACAGCCCCCCTACAACCCCAAATGACACAAAACTGGTCTCGTTGGTTAGTGCTACGTTTGTGCTGTTTTGTGCTGCTAATATTTCCGTTCTATCTTTTATCGTTTTTGTGTTATTAATGACTTATTAAAGGTCACCAAAGGTCACACAGCCCCCCTACAATGCCCAAATGACACGAAACTGGTCTCGTTGGTTAGTGCTACGTTTGTGCTGTTTTGTGCTGCTATTATTTCCGTTCTATCTTTTATCGTTTTTGCGTTATTAATGATTTATTAAAGGTCACCAAAGGTCACACAGCCCCCCTACAACCTCAAAATGACACAAAACTGGTCTCGTTGGTTAGTGCTACGTTTGTGCTGTTTTGTGCTGCTATTATTTCTGTTCTATCTTTTATCGTTTTTGCGTTATTAATGATTTATTAAAGGTCACCAAAGGTCACACAGCCCCCCTACAACCCCAAAATGACACAAAACTGGTCTCGTTGGTTAGTGCTACGTTTGTGCTGTTTTGTGCTGCAAAAAAAAATATTTGTGCTGTTATGGTTTTAAAGTTATAACAGTTTATTTATTTTTTTCAAACCCCACTCACTTTGCCCACCTTACAATCAGCACAAATAAAAACTCAAGTGTGTTTCTTTAGTGCTATGTTTGCGCTGTTTTGTGCTGTTTAAAGTTCCTTCCTATCTTTTATCGTTTTTGCGTTATTAATGACTTATTAAAGGTTACCAAAGGTCACACAGCCCCCCTACAATGCCCAAATGACACGAAACTGGTCTCGTTGGTTAGTGCTACGTTTGTGCTGTTTTGTGCTGCTATTATTTCCGTTCTATCTTTTATCTTTTTTGCGTTATTAATGATTTATTAAAGGTCACCAAAGGTCACACAGCCCCCCTACAACGCCCAAATGACACAAAACTGGTCTCGTTGGTTAGTGCTACGTTTGTGCTGTTTTGTGCTGCAATTTTTTTTATTTGTGCTGTTATGGTTTTAAAGTTATAACAGTTTATTTTTTTTTTCAAACCCCACTCACTTTGCCCACCTTACAATCAGCACAGATAAAAACTCAAGTGTGTTTCTTTAGTGCTATGTTTGTGCTGTTTTGTGCTGTTTAAAGTTCCTTCCTATCTTTTATCGTTTTTGCGTTATTAATGACTTATTAAAGGTCACCAAAGGTCACACAGCCCCCCTACAACGCCCAAATGACACGAAACTGGTCTCGTTGGTTAGTGCTACGTTTGTGCTGTTTTGTGCTGCATTTTTTTTTATTTGTGCTGTTATGGTTTTAAAGTTATAACAGTTTATTTATTTTTTTCAAACCCCACTCACTTTGCCCACCTTACAATCAGCACAAATAAAAACTCAAGTGTGTTTCTTTAGTGCTATGTTTGTGCTGTTTTGTGCTGTTTAAATTTCCTTTCTATCTTTTATCGTTTTTGCGTTATTAATAATTTATTAAAGGTCGCCAAAGGTCACACAGCCCCCCTACAACGCCCAAATGACACAAAACTGGTCTCGTTGGTTAGTGCTACATTTGTGCTGTTTTGTGCTGCAAAAAAAATTATTTGTGCTGTTATGGTTTTAAAGTTATAACAGTTTATTTATTTTTTTCAAACCCCACTCACTTTGCCCACCTTACAATCAGCACAAATAAAAACTCAAGTGTGTTTCTTTAGTGCTATGTTTGTGCTGTTTTGTGCTGTTTAAATTTCCTTTCTATCTTTTATCGTTTTGCGTTATTAATGATTTATTAAAGGTCACCAAAGGTCACACAGCCCCCCTACAACGCCCAAATGACACGAAACTGGTCTCGTTGGTTAGTGCTACGTTTGTGCTGTTTTGTGCTATTTTTTCCGTTCTATCTTTTATCGTTTTTGCGTTATTAATAATTTATTAAAGGTCACCAAAGGTCACACAGCCCCCCTACAACCCCAAAATGACACAAAACTGGTCTCGTTGGTTAGTGCTACATTTGTGCTGTTTTGTGCTGCAATTTTTTTTATTTGTGCTGTTATGGTTTTAAAGTTATAACAGTTTATGTATTTTTTTCAAACCCCACTCACTTTGCCCACCTTACAATCAGCACAAATACAAACTCAAGTGTGTTTCTTTAGTGCTATGTTTGTGCTGTTTTGTGCTGTTTAAATTTCCTTTCTATCTTTTATCGTTTTGCGTTATTAATGATTTATTAAAGGTCACCAAAGGTCACACAGCCCCCCTACAACGCCCAAATGACGCAAAACTGGTCTTGTTGGTTAGTGCTACACTTGTGCTGGTTTGTGCTGCTAAAAAATGTATTTGTGCTGTTATGGTTTTTAAGTTATAACAGTTTTTTGGTTCTTTTCAAACCCCACTCACTTTGCCCCCCCCCCCCCGTACAATCTGCACAAATAAAAACTCAAATGTTTTAGTGCTATGTTTGTGCTGCTAATATTTTTATTTGTGCTGCTATGGTTTTTAAGATATAACAGCTTGTTTTTATTTCATAACAACCCACTCACTTTGCACCCCATGTTATTAAATCTTAAAAACAAACATACTATTTGTTAGTGCTACGTTTGTGCTTTTTTGTGCCATAAAAATACAAATTTGTGCTGCTTTTATTTTTAAGATATAAGCAATTTGTTTTTTCCCAGACAATGACACCACCCTGCCCTCCTGTCCCATACCTGGTTAGTGATCTCCTGGTTAGACAGCAGCAATTGGAGCACAGCGAGGTATGGGTGCCTGTGATAAGTCCAGTAGACTGCGTGGTGGCAGCAGAACCGGCTGGTGGCATATAAGCTGGCACTGAGCTTGGCTGGCAGCATACTGTGGGTAAGCAGCTGGAAGCAGGAGACAGGTGAGACCTTGCTGGACTGAAGAGCTGTAGCAGGCTTGATGAGCAGGATGCATAATGGTCCATAATGGTCGGACAGATCAGGCATAGACGGCAGACAACAGGATAGTCAGGTCACAAGCCAAATCAGCAACAGGAGTTAGATCAGGCAAGAACAGAAGGCAGAATCCAGAGACAAGCCATGGTCAGGGCAGGTAGCAGTCAAACTCCATTTTGTTTGTTTGTTTTTAAGATTTAATAACATGGGGTGCAAAGTGAATGGGTTGTTGTCAAATAAAAACAAGCTGCTATATTTTAAAAACCATAACAGCACAAATAAAAATATTAGCAGCACAAACATAGCACTAAAACATTTGAGTTTTTATTTGTGCAGATTGTACAGGGGGGGGGCAAAGTGAGTGGGGTTTGAAAAGAACAAAAAAACTGTTATAACTTAAAAACCATAACAGCACAACTAAAAATTTTAGCAGCACAGACCAGCACAAACGTAGCACTAACCAACAAGACCAGTTTTGTGTCCTTTCGAGGTGGTAGGGGGGCTGAGTGACCTTTGGTGACCTTTAATAAATCATTAATAACACAAAAACAATAAAAGATAGAACATAAATTTTAGCAGCACAAAACAGCACAAACGTAGCACTAACCAACGAGACCAGTTTTGTGTCATTTGGGTGTTGTGGGTGGTTGAGTGACCTTTGGTGACCTTAACGATAAAAGATAGAAAGAAAATTTAAACAGCACAAACGCAGCACTAAAGAAACACACTTGAGTTGTTATTTGTGCTGATTGTACGGGTGGACAAAGTGAGTGGGGTTTGAAAAAACAAATAAACTGTTATAACTTAAAAACCATAACAGCACAAATAAAATTGTTAGCAGCACAAACCAGCACAAATGTAGCACTAACCAACAAGACCAGTTTTGCGTCATTTGGGCGTTGTAGGGGGGCTGTGTGACCTTTGGTGACCTTTAATAAATCATTAATAACACAAAACGATAAAAGATAGAACATGAATATTAGCAGCACAAAACAGCACAAACGTAGCACTAACCAACGAGACCAGTTTTGTGTCATTTTGGCATTGTAGGGGGGCTGTTTGACCTTTGGTGACCTTTAATAAATTATTAATAACGCAAAAACGATAAAAGATAGAAAGGACATTTAAACAGCACAAAACAGCACAAACATAGCACTAAAGAGACACACTTGAGTTTTTATTTGTGCTGATTGTAAGGTGGGCAAAGTGAGTGGGGTTTGAAAAAATAAATAAACTGTTATAACTTTAAAACCATAACAGCACAAATAAAAAAAATTGCAGCACAAAACAGCACAAACGTAGCACTAACCAACGAGACCAGTTTTGTGTGATTTGGGGTTGTAGGGGGGCTGTGTGACCTTTGGTGACCTTTAATAAATCATTAATAACGCAAAAAAGATAAAAGATAGAACGGAAATAATAGCAGCACAAAACAGCACAAACGTAGCACTAACCAACGAGACCAGTTTTGTGTCATTTGGGCGTTGTAGGGGGGCTGTGTGACCTTTGGTGACCTTTAATAAGTCATTAATAACGCAAAAACTATAAAAGATAGAAAGGAACTTTAAACAGCACAAAACAGCACAAACATAGCACTAAAGAAACACACTTGAGTTTTTATTTGTGCTGATTGTAAGGTGGACAAAGTGAGTGGGGTTTGAAAAAAATAAATAAACTGTTATAACTTTAAAACCATAACAGCACAAATAAAAAAAATTTCAGCACAAAACAGCACAAACGTAGCACTAACCAACGAGACCAGTTTTGTGTCATTTTGGGGTTGTAGGGGGGCTGTGTGACCTTTGGTGACCTTTAATAAATCATTAATAACGCAAAAACGATAAAAGATAGAACGGAAATAATAGCAGCACAAAACAGCACAAACGTAGCACTAAAGAAACACACTTGAGTTTTTATTTGTGCTGATTGTAGGGGGGCCAGCTTCGCTGAGCTCACTCCAGGCCATTCAAACTATCCTCTAGGCTAGGAGTCTAGCTGTAGCGTTATGAGCTGCTGTGACTAGGAAAGGGAAACTATCATATGAATTAAAGGGCCAGATTCACAAATGAGATACGACGGCGTTTCTCCTGATACGCCGTCGTATCTCTGTTTCTATCTATGCGACTGATTCATAGAATCAGTTACGCATAGATAGCCCTAAGATCTGACAGGTGTAATTGTTTTACACTGTCGGATCTTAGGATGCAGTACCGCGGCCGCCGCTGGGGGGAGCTTGCATCGTAAACCAGCGCCGGGTATGCAAATTAGGAGTTACGGCGGATCCACGACGGATTTTAGCGTTCGCTACGTCGCCGCTAGTCTAGTTTCCCGTCGCAAAGTTAGTCGTTTTTTTTTAGTTCCCCAACTTTAGTCAGCAAGCGTATTGCTGTCTAAAGTATGGCCGTTGTTCCCGCGTCGAAATTCAAAATTTAACGTCGTTTGCGTAATACGGAAGTACGCTACGCGCGTCACAGTTCAAAAAAATGACGTCACGGCGCGCAAAGCACGGCGGGAGTTAAGAAACGGAGCATGCGCAGTAGGTCCGGCGCGGGAGCGCGCCTAATTTAAATGGCACATGCCCATTTAAATTGGCCCGCCTTGCGCCGGAGGCCGCTAGCGTAGTTTTCATCGCAAGTGCTTGGTGAATCAGGCACTTGCGATGAAAAATTGCGGCGGTGTAACGTATCTAGGATACGTTACGCCGCCGCGATTCTACGTGAATCTGGCCCAAAGTGCCTTGCAAAAAAATTCTTGACGGATCAGAACACAATAGTCTAAGTTGGTGAAGTAAAATTAGAAAAATAAATACATAAAACAATTTTTCAGAAATAAAAAACTGATAATTGCCATGTGCGCACGTGTTCACCCCCTTTGTTATGAAGCCCATATAAAGCTCTGGTGCGACCAATTACCTTCAGAAGTCACATAATTAGTGAAATGATGTCCACCTGTATGCAATCAGGGGGCCAGATTCACGTAGGTGCGCGGCGGCGTAACGTATGTCCTTTACGTTACTCCGCCGCAAGTTTTCAGCGCAAGTGCTTGATTCACCAAGCACTTGCGTGTAAACTTGCGGCGGCGTAGCGTAAAGCCGTCCGGCGCAAGCCCGCCTAATTCAAATGGGGCGGGGACCATTTAAATTAGGCGCGTTCCCGCGCCGAACGTACTGCGCATGCTCCGTTTTGACATTTCCCGCCGTGCTTTGCGCGAAATGACGTCGCCCCGACGTAATGTTTTGAACGGCGACGTGCGTAACGTACTTTCGTATTCCCGGACGACTTGCGGAAAAAAAAAATTGAATTTGGCGCGGGAACAATGGCCATACTTTAACATGGGCTGTCTATTGTTACATCACCTCAATAGCAGCCGTAACTTTGCGTCGCGAAAAGCCGACTAGCGACGACGTAAGAGAATGCGACGAACGCGCGTACCTTCGTGGATCGCCGTAAACAGCTAATTAGCATACCCGACGCGGAAAACAACGCGATCTCCACCCAGCGGCCGCTGAAGTATTGCATCCTAAGATCCGAAGCCGTACGCCTGTCGGATCTTAGCCAAATGCCGTCGTATCTTTGTTTGTGAATTACAAATAAAGATACGACGCGGCAAATTTGAAAATACGCCGGAGTATCAGCAGATACTCCGGCGTACTTAGTCTGTGAATCTGGCCCTAAGTGTCACATGATCTGTCATTACATAGACACACCTTTATGAAAGGCCCCAGAGGCTTCAACACCTAAGCAAGAGGCACCACTAACCAAACACGGCCAAAGAACTCTCCAAACAAGTAAGGGACAAAGTTGTTGAGAAGTACAAGTCAGGGTTAGGTTATAAAAAAAATGTCCAAATCTTTGATGATCCCTCGGAGCCCCATCAAATCTATCATAACCAAATGGAAAGAACACGGCACAACAGCAAACCTGCCAAGAGACGGCCGCACACCAAAACTCACAGACCGGGCAAGGAGGGCACTAATCAGAGAGGAGCACAGAGACCTAAGGCAACCCTGGAGGAGCTGCAGAGTTCCACAGCAGAGACTGGAGTACCTGTACATAGGACGACAATAAGCCGCACGCTCCATAGAGTTGGCTTTATGGCAGAGTGGCCAGAAGAAAGACATTACTTTCAGCAAAAAACAAAATGGCACGTTTTGAGTTTGTGAAAAGGCACGTGGGAGACTCCCAAAATGTATGGAGGAAGGTGCTCTGGTCTGATGAGACTAAAATTTTACTTTTTGCCCATCAAAGAAAACGCCATGTCTGGCGCAAACCCAACACATCACATCACCCAAAGAACACCATCCCCACCGTGAAACATGGTGGTGGCAGCATAATGCTGTGGGGATGTTTTTCAGCAGTCGGGACTGGGAAACTGGTCAGAGTTGAGGGAAAGATGGATGGTGCCAAATACAGGGATATTCTTGAGCAAAACCTGTACCACTCTGTGTGTGATTTGAGGCGAGGACGGAGGTTCACCTTCCAGCAGGACAATGACCCCAAACACACTGCTAAAACAACACTTGAGTGGTTTATGGGGAAACATGTAAATGTGTTGGAATGGCCTAGTCAAAACCCAGACCTCAATCCAATAGAAAATCTGTGGTCAGACTTAAAGATTGCTGTTTACAAGCACAAACCATCCAACTTGAAGGAGCTGGAGCAGTTTTGCAAGGAGGATGAATGGGCAAAAATCCCAGAGGTAAGATGTGGGAAGATCATAGAGACTTACCCAAAGCGACTTGGAGCTGTGATAGCCGCAAAAGGCGGCTCTACAAAGTATTGACTTTAGGGGGGTGAATAGTTATGCACATTGGCCTGAATTCAAGAAGCAATTGCGCCTGTGTAACCATAAGTTACACAGCGCAATTGCTAACTTGCCCCGGCGTAACGAATGCTCCTGATTCAGGAACCTCGTTACGCCGACTGCAGCCTAAGATATGCGCGGCATAAGGCTCTTATGCCCGCATATCTTAGGCTGCATTCTTGCGATGGCCGCTAGGTGGCGTTCCCGTTGTGCTCAGCGTATAGTATGCAAATTGCATACTAACGCCGATTCACAACGTTGCGCGAGCCCTGCTTATGCAATTTACGTTGTTTCCGTATGGCGGTTTTCGCGTAAGGCTGCCCCTGCTATTAGCAGGGGCAGCCCATGTTACGTATACCCGTCGTTCCCGCGTCGCAAAATTTGAAATTTACGTAGTTTGCGTAAGTGAATCGTGAATGGCGCTGGACGCCATTCACGTTCACTTTGAAGCAAATGACGTCCTTGCGACGTCATTTTCCGCAATGCACGTCGGGAAAGTTTCCAGACGGAGCATGCGCTCTACGCTCGGCGCGGGAACGCGCCTAATTTAAATGATTCCCACCCCCTACGGGATCATTTAAATTGCGCGCGCTTACGCCAGGCATTTTGCCGGCGCGCCCACGCAATTTACGGAGCTACTGCTCCGTGAATCAAGGGCAGCGCAGTAAATTTGCGGGGGCGCAGGGCAAAAACGTTGCCCTGCGCCTCCGTAAAAAATGCGCAAATCTACTTGAATCCGGGCCATTGACTTTTTCTGTTATTTTGTCCTATTTGTTGTTTGCTTCACAATAAAAAATAAAATAAAATCTTCAACGTTGTGGGCGTGTTCTGTAAATTAAATGATGCAAATCCTCAAACAATCCATGGGAATTCCAGGTTGTGAGGCAACAAAACACGAAAAATGCCAAGGGGGGTGAATACTTTTGCAAGGCGCTGTATGCAGATAAGACACCAAGTGAGTTTAATTGCCACCTTAATCAGCCACAGAACCTGTGTAATTCATATGTGTTCAGTTTTAAAGGGTTGAGGTGGCAACGCCTAATAGAAGCCCCAGGGCAGAGTGAAAATGTCCTCATCAGTATAGTCAATATAGGGATTTCCCAACAAATGAGTATAGGCGTTGTCAGGGCCGGATTAACAATGGGGCTGATGGAGCTGCAGCTCCAGGCCCCTTTCTCAAGATAGGCCCATTTGCCCAAAAAAAAATAATTTTTTTTTTTTTTTTTTTAAGATTTTTTTTTTTCTAAGATCGAATTTGGGGGGTTGTAGCTCGATGACCAGAGGTCACAGAAACCCCACATTTGGGGGTAGGCATGGGAAGAGCTACCCCACAACTGGTTAAAATATGGGACGGCTATCATTTATGGTTCCGGAGATACGGGCCTGCTTGCACAGCCTGTCAGAAGCTACATTCAGAGCGGCCAATATAAATACAAGCTGACACACTGCAGCAGACTAATAGGATCACAGTGCTTATAATAATTATTTGTATATTACTCATGGTAATTAACCCCTTGCCACCCAGGCCAATTCTGACACTTCTCTACTACATGTAAAAATCATCATTTGTTTTTTGCTAGAAAATGACTCTATGGTGGTCTTTGCACTTTTTATGTTGCAGGGTACAGAGCTGCACGATTCTGGCTAAAATGAGAATTGCAATTTTTTTGCTTAGAAGATAGATCACGATTCTCTCACGATTGTTGCGGCGTAACATCATCTTTCACATAAAAAAAAAAAAAAAAAAAATGGGCTAACTTCACTGTTTTGTTTTTATGGTTTTTATTATTCATTGAAGTGGGAAAATGCAGTGTGACATAACATATTGCAGCAATAGCCATTGTATTCCCTAGAGTCTCTGCTAAAATATATATATAATGTTTGGCAGTTCCAAGTAATTTTCTAGCAAATAATATTGCTTTGTAACTTAAGAAACAAGTGTTGGACTTTAAGTGGTTAAATTTAGTTACAATGTTAGTTAGTTACAATGTTTCATTTTGTTTACAAACTTCGCAGACTGCCCAGATTTGTTCTTTACACACAGAAGTGTATCCCTTTGATCTAAGAAGGAAGTGTCAGTTACAATGTTTCCTGTTAAAAACTTGGCAGACTGCCCGGATATTTTCTTTTGACAGCTGAAAGTCTCTCCACTTGTTATATGAAAGAATCAGCAAACTCTGCATTGAAGATCGTCAGGGGGGTTGAATCGAGATCACGATTTTTTTAACGATTAATTGTGCAGCTCTAGCACGGTATTTGTGCAGCAATTTTTCAAACATGTTTTTTTGGAAAAAAATGTTTCATTCATTAAAAAAACAGTTAGTTAGTTAAGTTAGCACAATTTTTTTTGGTATCCTAAGCGATGCTTTACATTTTTTTAGGTTACATGTTTAGAGTTACAGAGGAGGTCTAGTACTAGAATTATTGTTCTCGCTCTAACGATCGTGGCGTATGTAACCTGTGTGTATCTGGCTCTGATACTACCAGTGCCTACCCAGCCACTGACTACCATCTCTCCCCAGCCTGTCCCCACACACCCTCTCACCTGCTGACCTGTGGATGGGGGAATCACTCCTGCAGTGTTATTGTGTTCTGCCAGTGCGTACAATGATCAGTGTTGCTAACTATAGCTGGCAGCACTGATTGTTTTAAGAAAAAAAAAACAGGCTGGTTGTACTCAAGTTGATTAATAGATTGACTTGTGTAAAACCAGCTAGCCCATACATAGATTGACTTTGGCTGGTCTCTGCATAATTGGCGTAATTTCAATCCATGTATGACCCGCTTAACCACTACTCAGTCCCTAAATATCCTTCCACTCCTGTACATAGTGCTCACTGTCATACTCTCCACACTCCTCTCCTGTACATAGTGCCCACTGTCATACTCTCCACACTTCTCTCCTATACATAGCGCCCACTGTCATACCCTACACACTCCTCTCCTGTACATAGTGCCTGCTGTCATACACTTCTCTCCTGTACTTAGTGCCCACTGTCGCACCCTCCACACTCCTCTCCTGTACATACTGCTCACTGTCATACCCTCCACACTCTTCTCCTATACATAGTGCCCACTGTCATACCCTCCACACTCCTCTCCTATACATAGTGTTCACTGTCATACCCTCCATACTCCTCTCCATACTCCTCTCCTATACATAGAGCCCACTATCATACCGTCTACATTCCCGTCTACTGCCCACTGTCATACCCTCCACACTCCTCTCCTGTACATACTGCCCCATCATACCCTCCACACTTCTCTCTGGTACGTACTACCCTCTGTCATACCCCCTCACTCTTCCTGTACATACTGCCCATTGTCATACCCTTCACACTCCTCTCCTGTACATAGTGCTTTTTTCCATACCCTTTGTACTCCTCTCCTGTACATAGTGCCCACTGTTAGACCCTCCACATTCCTCTCCCTCACCTGCACATACTTCCCACTTATATACCGTCCATACTCCTCCCCTATGTCGCTTACCCACAAAAACAGTTCTTTAAAATTATACTGAATATCCTCAATGTTACCAGCTCTAGAATGGACACACTTTTGTTAGTTCAACTAAAGGAAATCTCAGTTCTCATATTTCTCATATTTGTTCTGCCCCATTATTAGTACTCATTTAATTTTGTGATTACTACTATGATGTATAGAGGAACATCAGGGATCTCAGCTACTCTAAATATAGCACTTATATAAAAAAGTGGCCCTGAAAATATTTTTTAAATGTTGGCAACTGTGCACTTAGGCACTGCCCAAGGGCCACCGTCCACCGGGTCAGTAGGGGGCCCCATGAGAGGCTCCTGGGATCCTGTGATAATAAAGCGGTAGTAAACTTTCCTGACATTACTACTTTTTAGAGGCCCTGGGGTAGGTTATGCCACAACGTACAAGTATGCACAGCATATTAGCACATTAGTGTACACTTCAATTTTCAGACTGAGCCCTCCAGTGCTGCGATGAATCAGGCGGGGCCCGGGCGCTTCCATCTTCACCCGGTCTTCCTTCTGGGTTCTGTGCCTTTGGTCACTTGCCTTGGCTGGGCTGCGTTCATGTCATTCCCACGCATTTATTTATTATTTATTACACCCAATTCACACCTCCGCGACAAAACGCCCGACGCCGGCCGCTCGTGCCGCTGGAGGGGAGAATTCCCATTGCTGTCTATGAGATGGTTCACATCTCATAGACGCCGTACACCTGCGGCATGAAAAAAAGTCCCGGACCCTTTTTTTCAGGCGGCATTGGCGTTCGGCCATACAAAGCAATAGGAAGGATTTGTAAAAAAAAAGATACACTATTCGCGGCAAAATACGCCACGTACGCGGCGTTACTTGTCGCGGAGGTGTGAATGCAGCCTAAAAGGCCCCACCAAAATCCTCAGCACCAGGCCCATGATGTTCTTAATCTGGCCCTGGGCGTTGTGACTCACCCGGGACATCCCCGAACCATCTTATGTCTAAAATCATCCTATGTGCACTAGGGGCATAGGATGACTGAGAAATGATATCTTGGACTACCTGAGATGGGACTATTATGTAATTATTATCCACAATATATTCCAGGATATCTGTAAAGAACTATTTACTGGTTGTTGATTCTGAACTCAACGGGTTAATTGTAAGAGTGACTCATTCATCATGTTGGGACACACACTGTTAGATGCTAATGCCATCACCTCCAGCCATCTGTCTGTTCTCTGTGCTAATTGACCCTGCTATTGTGTGAAGATGTCCTGTGTTTACACTTATGATAATGTGTATTGTATAGCAGGTAAGCGGAGACTGGACGTCTACTCTGAAATGTCATATCTAAGTCGCCAAGTCTGGGTAAATGATTAGTTAATTAGCTCATGTTACCACTTAACCCCCGGACCATATTGCTGGTCAAAGACCAGAGCACTTCCCCTCTGGGGTATTTAATGGAAATACATACCAGTTTAGGTGAGTCATAGCCATTATATTATAGTATTTTGGTGCAAGAGTCCGCGTGGCCTCGTCCTACTTACTTTGAATAAATAAAGAAATAATGGATATTAGCAAATTGAACAGTCAGGAGGACGGGCTCTTTAATTTTGTCTTGTTTATTTGTTTATGTTTATTTTTTCTTATTTTATTTATATATATATATATATATATATATATATATATATAATTTGAGATGTTTTATGTTTATGTAGTTCCTCATGATACTATGAAAAACATATGTTTTTGTACTTTATTTGACTGTTATGCTGAATCTCAATAAAAAAGAAAATAAAAAAAATAAAAAAAGACCAGAGCACTTTTTGCGATTCGGCACTGCGTCGCTTTAACTGACAATTGCGCGGACGTGCGACGTGGCTCTCAAACAAAATTGGCGTCCTTTTTTCCCCACAAATAGAGCTTTATTTTGGTGGTATTTGATCACCTCTGTGGTTCATTGTTATTTGCATGTGCAGAGTCACGATCATAGAAGCCCAAGACGAGCAAGGACTAGAATTCGCATTTGCGTGCACGTACACGTAGGTGTGCGCACGCATCCACAGATTCTGCTACCCAGCAGCCTATTTACATTGCACTAATCCCAATGCACACGTTCCAGTTGAAATGGCTGTGCATATAAACAATCACTCGAACCGTTTCAAGTCAAAGACAACAAATGTCACCAGCACACCAAGGATCTCCAGAGTGGGTCCAGAGCTTTAATCAGTGATCATCACATCGTTACAGCAGATTGCAACGTTTTGGAGCCACTCGGGTCCCCTTCATCAGACAAGTGACAAGAGCACTTCTCATTCATTCGCTGTCCAGTGCAGCTGAGGCTGCCGATAAAGGTATTGGGGATGTTCTGTCCTCAGTCCCTTTCTCTGTCTCAAAAGTGAGATATTAGGGGTCTGTTTAGAGCGCCGATATTTCACCAAAGCCCCCAATGGTGCTTCAAAAAAAGAAATGTAAAAAATAATATTGTAGAAAATTATTTTATAAATATGACTGATACTGTCCATTGCCCTACTGACAACATCCACTACCCTATTGACACCAATCTCTGCTCTACTGACACCATCCTCTGCTTTATTGACACTGTCCACTGCCCTACTGACACTGTCCACTGCCCTACAGACACTGCCCACTGCCCTACTGACACTGCCCACTGCCCTACTGACACCGCCCACTGTCCTACTGACACCGCCCACTGTCCTACTGACACCAATCTCTGCTCTACTGATACCGTCCACTGCCCTACTGACACTGTCCACTGCCCTACTGACACCATCCACTACCCATGACACCAATCTCTGCACTACTGACACCGTCCACTGCCCTACTGACATTGTCCACTGCTCTACTGACGCCATCCACTGCCCTACTAACACCATCACTGATACCATCCACTGCTCTACTGACACCGTCCACTGCCCTACTGACACCAATCTCTGCCCTACTGACACCGTCCACTACCCATGACACCAATCTCTGCACTACTGACACCGTCCACTGCTCTACTGACACCGTCCACTGCCCTACTGACACCAATCTCTGCCCTACTGACACCATCCACTACCCATGACACCAATCTCTGCACTACTGACACCGTCCACTGCCCTACTGACATTGTCCACTGCTCTACTGACGCCATCCACTGCCCTACTAACACCATCACTGATACCATCCACTGCTCTACTGACACCGTCCACTGCCCTACTGACACCAATCTCTGCCCTACTGACACCATCCACTACCCATGACACCAATCTCTGCACTACTGACACCGTCCACTGCTCTACTGACACCGTCCACTGCCCTACTGACACCAATCTCTGCCCTACTGACACCATCCACTACCCATGACACCAATCTCTGCACTACTGACACCGTCCACTGCCCTACTGACATTGTCCACTGCCCTACTAACACCATCACTGATACCATCCACTGCTCTACTGACATCGTCCACTGCCCTACTGACACCAATCTCTGCCCTACTGACACCGTCCATGTTTTTATTAATTTTAAAATGTTTGTTTACATATGTATTTAAAAAGAGAGTGTGTGTATACACATATATATATATATATATATATATATATATATATATATACACACACACAATCTTGACTTACATGGGAGCCCTGATGGTCCAGCGTTTCTTGTGCTTGCCCATGAGATTGTTGGTGGTGTAAACTTTAGCACAATAATTGTTCATATATTTATTTGAAATACACCTCCGTTTTTCTCCTAAAGAAGCAAATCTTGTATCTGAGAAATGTGCAGAATTATCTCAAGTGTAGCTCAGTGTACAATTTTGTGTGCGGGAAGTGATGTCATCTCAGCGGGGGCCAATGAAAATGGTCAGTACCTGGAAGCCGATCTAGTTGACAGCGGCCGACGGGGAGTTCCAGGACACCGCAGCGCTGGAGAGAAAGGCGAGTATAGTTCCTCTTAAAGTGGCCCCTAGTGTAGATTCCTGTTTTGGCCACTAGAGGTCTCCCTTTCCCTATAGATAAGCTATAAATAAAGTTGCAGGGTTATGCTGGCCATACACTATACGAAAAATCGGCCGAACCCATTTTCGAAAAACGGGCATTCGGCCGTGAGAGGAAACGATAGCGCCATCATGTAATGACCGATAAATCGTTCAGTGGACATAAATGAAACAATTTTTTGGTAGTTTTTGTACATATACCTGGTGCAAACAGTTCAGACAGGAAACACTTTAACCTTTCAATTTATCGTTTGTTAATGAAAATTTTTCGGCTCAAAAATGTCCCAATGATTATCGATTTTGTGCCCATTAACCACTTAAGACCCGGATCTTTAGGCAGCTAAAGGACCTGGCCAGTTTTTGCGATTCGGCACTGCGTCGCTTTAACAGACAATTGCGCGGTCGTGCGACGTGGCTCCCAAACAAAATTAGCGTCCTTTTTCCCCCACAAATAGAGATTTCTTTTGGTGGTATTTGATCACCTCTGCGGTTTTTAGTTTTTGCGCTATAAACAAAAATAGAGCGACAATTTTGAAAAAAATGCAATATTTTTTACTTTTTGCTGTAATAAATATCCCCCAAAACATATATAAAATTTTAATTTTTCCTCAGTTTAGGCCGATACGTATTCTTCTACCTATTTTTGGTAAAAAAAATCGCAATAAGCGTTTATCGATTGGTTTGTGCAAAATTAATAGCGTTTACAAAATAGGGGATAGTTTTATTGCATTTTTATAAAAAAAAAATTTTTACTACTAATGGCGGCGATCAGCAATTTTTTTCATGACTGCGACATTATGGCGGACACTTCTGACAATTGACACATTTTTGAGACCATTGTCATTTTCACAGCAAAAAATGCATTAAAAATGCATTGTTTACTGTGAAAATGACAATTGCAGTTTGGGAGTTAACCACAAGGGGGCGCTGATGGGGTTATGTGTGACCTAATTTGTGTTTCTAACTGTAGGGGGGTGTGGCTGTAGGTGTGACGTCATCGATTGTGTTTCCCTATAAAGGGAACACACTATCGATGACGGTGCCACAGTGAAGAACTGGGAAGCCGTGTTTACACACAGCTCTCCCCGTTCTTCAGCTCCCGGGGCCGATCGTAGGACTCCAGCGGCGATCGGGTCCGCTGGTCCCGCGGTCACGTCATGGAGCTTCGGACCGGGATGCTGGCGCGCGCCCGCGACCCACGGCTGGGCACTTAAAGAGGACGTACCTGTACGTGCTTGTGCCCAGGTGTGCCATTCTGCCGACGTATATGTGCAGGAGGCGGTCCTTAAGCGGTTAACTGGCCAAAAAACGAACGAACTGTATAAGTTTCAAGAGAGTTCGGGTGTTGGAGGAAGAGAATAAGATTGGCCCCCATGGGAAGTTTTGAAGCCCTCTTCAGAAAGATGTAGACGATTCAGAAACTGGCTTAAGATATTTGTGCTTTTAACCGCTTGCCCACCGCCCACCGTAGTTTTACGGCGGCAGGTCGGCTCGGCTGCGCAAAATCATGTGATATAACGTGATTTTGCATTGCGGCCACTAGGGGCGCGCGCGTGCCCCCTGCTCACCCCTTGTGCCGATGCGAGTGCCCGGCGGGCGCGATCACCACCTGGCACCCGCGATTGCTCGTTACAGAGCGAGAACCGGGAGCTGTGTGTGTAAACACACAGCTCCCGGTCCTGTCAGGGGGAGAAATGCCTGATTGTCTGTTCATACAATGTATGAACAGCGATCAGTCATTTCCCCTAGTCAGTCCACCCCCCCTTCAGTTAGAACACAATGAGGGAACGTAATTAACCCCTTCCTCGCCCCCTAGTGTTAACCCCTTCCCTGCCAGTGAAATTTTTACAGTAATCAATGCATTTTTATAGCACTGATCGCTATAAAAATGACAATGGTCCCAAAAATGTGTCAAAAGTGTCCGAAGTGTCCGCCATAAAAATCGCAAATTGCCGCCATTACTAGTAAAACAAAATTATTAATAAAAATGCCATAAAACTATCCCCTATTTTGTAGACGCTATGGCCCGGATTCAGGTAACACTTACGCCGACGTATGTGTAGATACGCCGCGTAAGTGCACAGATGCGCCGTCGTATCTATGCGCCTGATTCTTAATACAAGATACGCCTGAAATTTGGCTTCATCCGACCGACGTAAGTTTCCTATGCCGTCGGAGCCTGGGCGCATATTTACACTGGCCGCAAGGGGCGCTTCCATTGATTTACGCGTTGAATATGCAAATGACCGAGATACGCCGATTCACGAACGTACTTGCGCCCGTCGCAGTAGTATACGCCGTTTACGTAAGGCGTACGTCCGGCGTAAAGTTATTCCACCTATAGGAGGCGCATCCCATGCAAAGGTATGGACGACGGAACAGCCGTCGTATTGGGGCTGGGCGTAGGTTACGTTAACGTCGTAGGCATTGAGCCGTCGTATCTTAGGGAGTGTGTTCAACGTGATTCGGAGCATGCGAGCATGCGCCGTTCGTTCGGACCATCATTTGCATGGGGTCACGGTTCATTTAAATTAATCACGCCCACTTCCACCTACTTTGAATTAGGCGGGCTTACGCCGAATGATTTACGTTACGCTGGCGCAACGTAGGGAGCGAGTGCTTTGTGAATACTCTGCTTGCCTCTCTGGGATACGTCGGCGTAGCGCATATGAGATGCGCAACGCCGGAACAAAGATGCGCCGGTCTACCTGAATCTGGCCCTATAACTTTTGCGCAAACCAATCAATAAACGCTTATTGCGATTTTTTTTACGAAAAATATGTAGAAGAATACGTATCGGCCTAAACTGTAGGAAAAATATAGGGCCATATTCTGAGTAAAGTTACGATGGAGTAACTCAGGATACTCCATCGTAACTCCCTTTTTTGACCCGTGTATCTATGCTCCTGATTCTCAGAATCAGTTTTGCATAGATACACTTAAGATCCGCCATCTGTAAGTCACTTACACTGGCGGATCTTAAATGCAATGACGCCGGCCGCCGCTAGATGGCATTTAAGTGAAGGAGTCATTTGCGTATGCAAATGATCCTTCTACGCCGATTCACGAACGAGTTCGCGTCGCGTAACCGTCGCTAACGTCGTTTGCGTAAGCGGAAACTTACCCCTGCTATATGAGGGGTAAGTTTCCGCAAGTCTCGCGTAGGCCATGTTACGGATGGCGTCGGGTCCCCGTCGTGTTTTTTCGTCGGATACGTCGTTTACGTAAGTCGTTCTTGAATACGACTTTACGTCAATGACGCACACGTCGGCGTCATTGACGTTTTCCGCCGAGAACTGGAGCATGCGCACTGGGCTTTTTACAGCCCGGCGCATGCCCAGTTCTTTTGTATCGGGGGCGCGCTTCATTTGAATAGAAGCCGCCCCCTTGGAGATCCGCCAGGCTACGCCGGGACACTTACACTCCGCTGTCCCAACTTATGGAGCAAGTGGTTGGGGAATACAACACCTGCTCCAGTAAGTTGGGACAGCGGAGTGTAAGTGCCCTAAGCGAAGCTGGCGGAGATTTACTCAGAATATGGCCCATAGTTTTTTTATATATTTTTGGGGGATATTTATTATAGCAAAAAGTAAAAAATATTCATTTTTTTTTCAAAATTGTCGCTCTTTTTTTGTTTATAGCGCAAAAAATAAAAAATAAAAACCGCAGAGGTGATCAAATACCACCAAAAGAAAGCTCTATTTGTGGGGAAAAAAAAGGACGCCAATTTTGTTTGGGAGCCACGTCGCACGACCGCGCAATTGTCAGTTAAAGCGATGCAGTGCCGAATCGCAAAAAGTGGCCCGGTCATTGACCAGCAAAATGGTCTGGGGTTGAAGTGGTTAATATACTGCTTGTGTCTTACAATGAGTGTGGGTTCACATTAGCATGAGTTGGGTCTAAAGCTGGCTAATGGTACCCAAGCATCAGTTCATTGTCACAACGTTACCTTTGCCCGCCTACATTTGACGTAGTTGGCAGGATAGGCCACAAATATGAGTCATAGTACCCCCCCCTCCCCATGGGAGTAGAGTAGGGTGACCAGACATCCCCGGTTTCCACGGACAGTCCCCGGATTGAGGACGCTGTCCCCGAACCGAGTCTGTCCCCGGTTTTGTCCCCAGATTGGATTTGAACAGGTGCTGGGGCAATTTTAAAGACAGTGGGGCAGATCCACAAAGAGAGTATGCTGGCGTATCTACTGATACGCCGGCGTACTTTCAAATTTCCCGCGTCCTATGTTTGGTTTGAATCCTCAAACCAAGATACGACGGCATCTGGGTTAGATCCGACAGGCGTATGGCTTCGTACGCCTTCGGATTTTAGATGCAATACTTCTGCGTCCACTGGGTGGAGTTCTCGTCGTTTTCCGCGTTGAGTATGCAAATTAGCTATTTCCGACGATCCACGAACGTACGCACGGCCGTCGCATTCTCTTACGTCGTCTCTAGTCGGCTTTTTCCGGCGTATAGTTAAAGCTGGTGTTTTGCGGCGTATGGTTAGACTTGCCATGTTAAGTATGGCCGTCGTTCCCGCGTCGAAATTTGCATTTTTTTTTTTTGCGTAAGTCGTCCGTGAATCGGGATGGATGTAATTCACGTCTATGTAAAAAAAAATGACGTCCTTGCAACGTCATTTAGCGCAATGCACGGCGGGAAATTTCGGGACTGCGCATGCGCAGTTCATTCGGCGCGGGGACGCGCTTCATTTAAATGAAACACGCACCCTAATTGCCGATTTGAATTCCGCCGCCAGAGATAGACTACGCCGCCATAACTTACGGTGCAAAATCTTTAAGGATTCAAACTAAAGTCAGGTAAGGTACAGCGGGGTAGCGTATCTCTGATACGCTGCGCGGGTGCAGATCTCTGTGGATCTGCCCCAGTCAGTGCAGAATAAAAAATAAATAAATCTGAATTACACACCCCGCGCTATGTTGGGGGAGGGTGTATTATTTTCCATTATCTGTGCCCCTTTCTGATGATCATGTGCCAGTCGAAGTGGAGGAAATATTTCTTCTGTTTCGGGTGCATGCCCATTCAGCTCGCATGTTCTTCTGCCTTGGCTCAAGTCCCGGCCAGCCGCCTGCCTGTCTCCGTGCCTTATCTGGCGGAGTGATCTTCCTCCGCTTCCCACCCAGTAGTAGCCGGGGGCCGGAGAGTAAGACTTGGCAGGCTGTGAGGACGGCGGCAACGGGCAAGAGGCCCTGATTGTCACCATTGCTAGTAAAAAAAAAATATGTCCCCAGATTCCATTTAAAAAATCTGGTCACCTTAGAGTAGAGACACCCAGGGCCGATACTAGGCGGGGTGCACAGGGTGCATTGCACCCAGGCGCCTGCAGTGGTGGGGGCGCCGAACATCTAACAGACTCTCTAACAGAAGCCCTCTCTCCATCACAGAGGCCCCCCTCCAGGTCCCAATAAAGTACTCTGCTTCTCTTCCTGTATTTTGTTTATTGTTAAGAGATCATGTAAGGATCCCAGGTTAATGAAGACTTCGTTGGGGAGCATCTCTATAGTTGAGTCATTGCCATAGAAACATTTGTAAAGGGGAGGAGTTAGTAAAATGACGACGCCCATCTGGGGGCGCCAGAAATATTTCTGCACCCAGGCGCCTGTGACCCTAGGATCGGCCCTGGAGACACCCTAGAAAAGAGAAGAAAGTAGTGGAATTCTCTGGAAGTTTCTGGAAGGTGGGATGTTAATGAGAGGTAGAGGAGCATCCTATGTATATATTGGATAAGTGTAAGACACGCCCCTGAGGGAGAGCGGGAGTCTCTGGAGTTGTGATGACTATGGACTCCAAGAATGGTGTGGGGATGCTAGAGGAATCAGGTCTTTTAGACTTTTTGCCCTGAGGGGAAGTCTAGCCTTATATCACCTGGGCACTGTGGAGGTGATGTTACCCATCAGCTCTGATTTTGCAGGTTCTACTTTTAGAGCCGGTTCACACAGGGGCGGCACGACTTCGGGGGCGACTCGGCCAGGCGACCTGAAGACGACTTCTAAGGCGACTTGCAAAATTACTTCTGTATAGAAGTCAATGCAAGTCGCCCCCGAAGTCGTACAAGAACCTTTTTCTAAGTCGGAGCGACGTGCGACGCTCCTATTAGAACGGTTCTATTCACTAGAATGGGACGCGACTTGTCAGGCGGCTGCGTCGCCTGACGAGTCACCCCAGTGTGAACCGGGTCTTAGAGGCTACCCCAGTTGAGCGATCCTCAGGACCTGATTTTCACCTTGGAGCGGTGAAGGGGTCAAGTTTCAAAAGACTATCCATGATTTTTAGGTTGATGCCGGGCTTGTTTGGGTTGAAGCCCCAAGTGTTGGGTCCCTATTAGTGTTGGGCCTTCAGCTGTTAATGGTACCTGAGAATCAGTTCTTTGTATAGCACCCTCTTAGTATTGGATGTTAGGTCATTGTAGTTTTTGGCTTGCTCTGTAATCAGAGGCGCAGTGATCATTTACCTTGGTCTGCTCATGGTTTCACAGGTTGGGAGTTTGATTGTTTACCCCTGCCTCTGGAAGAAGCTTCCCAATCCCTGGGGGAGGTGTGTCTAGAAGGTAGTCTTGGAGGTGGTAAATAGCCTAAAGCAGGCATGTTCAAAGTCAGGCCCGCGGGCCAATTGCGGCCCCCGTTCCAGTTTAATGTGGCCCCCCCGGTAATTTGGATATATATATATCTTTTGTGGTCCCCAGGGCTAGATTCACACAGAGCGCCGCAACTTTAAGGTGGCGTATCGTATTTACGCTACGCCGCCTTAAGTCAGAGAGGCAAGTGCTGTATTCTCAAAGTACTTGCCTCCTAACTTAAGGCGGCGTAGCGTAAATGCGGCGGGCGAAAGCGCGCCTAATTCAAAATAGGCTGAGGGGGCGTGTTTAATTATAATTTTGTTTGACCTGACGTGATTGACGTTTTTTTTTAACGCCGCATGCGCCGTCTGCCTACATTTCCCAGTGTGCATTGCGTCAACGTACGCCGCACAGGCCTATTGATTTTCGACGTGGACGTAAATGACGTAAATCCCTATTCACGGACGACTTACGCAAACAACGAAAAAATTTCGAATTTCGAAGCGAGAACGGCGGCCATACTTTAACATTACTATTCCAACTATTTGTTGGAATAACTTTAGGCCTGAAATGCGTTACGTAAACGGCGTATCTGTACTGCGTCGGCCGGGCGTACATTCGTGAATAGGCGTATCTAGTGATTTACATATTCTACGCCAACCGCAATGGAAGCGCCACCTAGCGGCCAGCCTAAATATTGCACCCTAAGATAGGACGGCGCAAGTGTATCTCTGTTTGAGAATACACCTAAACTTAGGTCGGCGCAGATTCAGAGTTAGGTCGGCGTATCTACTGATACGCCGACCTAACTCTACCTGAATCTACCTAATACTGTATTTATTGGACAGGGAGGGGCCGAGTGCCATCAGATTACATACAAGAGAATCTTCTGTTTACTCGGCAGCGTCTGTATTAAAGAGATAAGGTCATTCTCTTGTATGTATTCTGTTGGCGCTCGCCCTGCCCCCCTCCCTGTCCCCTCCAAGGCTGCAGATGGGCATCGATCAGGCTGCACTGATGGCAATAATGAGGCTGCATTCATGGCAATGGTAAGGCTGCATTTGTGGCAATGGTAAGGCTGCATTTGTGGCAATGGTAAGGCTGCATTTGTGGCAATGGTGAGGCTGCATTCATGGCAATGGTGAGGCTGCATTCATGGCAATGGTGAGTCTGAAGATGGGCAATGGTGAGTCTGAAGATGGGCAATGGTGAGGCTGCAGATGGGCACTGATTAGGCTGCATTCATGGGCACTGCCCCTTTATTTTGTTTCACAGTCCTTTGTTTAATTCTTTTTTTTCCTGAAACTTCCCTCTTAAAGTGAAGGCGTGTGTTAAACATCTTCACAACCGTGACATGGTGGTTATGGGTGTCTGCGGGCAGGGGGCTTATTGGAATCTGGAAGCCCACTTTAATAGTAAGGGGGCCCCTAGTGACCGCCCTTGCACGTGACTGAGTATGGCAGGGCTCGGGCCGCAGTTTGGAGACCCCTGCTGTAAACGAATCTTGCATAAATGTAAACGTTTTATATTTGAGAAATGTAATAAAAAGAAATTGAAAACAGAAGTCCGTCGGACAAAGCTCTAAAGTACAAACACGCATGCTCAGAAGCAATGCTCACCATAACACAGCATTAGCAGAAGTTGCCCAAAGGGTGGCGCTAAAGAGCTGAAAAACCACGTAGCTTCGTGTTTGTTGGCCTTCGGAACAAAAGTCCTACGCTTTTTCCAGCAGAAAATCCGATTGCGTCAGTGTAAATGTAGAAGAAAGGTGTAAACAAATTTAGTGACAAATTTATACAATTGCAATAATTTACGGAAATACAAATGAATGATGGAGGGGAAAAAATAAATAATTCAGAGCGAATCTCCTCGCCGTCATAGCGCCGGGGCCGCCGTACAGACCATTGGAAGTGGCTCTGGGTCTTGTCACCCCAGCATGGCGTTCTGCTGAGTGACCTCACACCAGCGAGGAGGAAATCCTAGCCCCGCAAATCTACCAGCTGTGAGACGAGGTGAGAAAATACAAGCCACTTGCGTATCGTCTTTAAACGCAAATGGCAAACTGCCCACTGAGAGTGCAAAGCTTTAGCCAAAAATAGCTGAATTCCGGGAGCACAGGAGGACACGGGGCCTGGAATCTCGAGAGCCGCCTTGAAATTCTGGGCTGACATGAGTGGGGAGCGATTGTTTCTCTTAACCCTTCCAATGTTTGGGATGTAGTGGATACATGGAGCAGATCACCGGCGTCAGTGGTACGGAGAGGAGAGCCATATATATAAAGCCCCATTCACACTTCAGCTAGCACGCATTTCCACACCTCCCAATGTTTTGAGATGGGAATGAGGGACACCTATTAGCAGGGCCGATCCTAGGCAGGGTGCACGGGGTGCTCTGCACCCAGGCGCCACAGAGTTGGGGGCGCCGAAGCTCCAAAGTGCTCCCCTCCCTCCTCCTTGTCTGTGTCCAGAGGTGGAGCGCATGTAGTGGGTGCTGCGGTTCCCCATCCCGCTTGCTCTCTCCGCTGGCAACTGACAATAGCGCATACCTCCCGCTGTCCCCGGAATCCGGGCTGGGTACCGCAGCGGAGCCTATTACCGAAACACGTTCCCGGGACTAGGCTCCACTAATTAATTCTGTCGGGTGTGCATGGAGCAGTCTCCTGTCTGCCCCGCCCCCTCTGCTTGTGTCAGCTCTTCTCCCATAGGCGGTGTGATGAGAGGCTTCTGGGTTGGCCGGAGCTGCTGCCAATCATCTCGTGCCCTCCCAGAAATGCTCTCCAAGTGCCACCCTCCTAGTAACCAAAGATGCCACGTATGCCCCGCCCCCTGTAAAGTGCTTATGTTCCCAGCACGCCTGAGCTACAGGGATCTATTGGACATGTACTGATCTATGGAGACACCTGATGTGGGGGGCTTTGATGGAGACACCTGCTGTGGGGGGCTCTGATGGGGGACACCTGCTGTGGGGGGCTCTTATGGGGGACACCTGCTGTGGGAGGCTCTTATGGGGGACACCTGCTGTGGGGGGCTCTGATGGGGGACACCTGCTGTGGGGGGATCTGATGGGGGACATCTGCTGTGGGGGGCTCTGATGGGGGACACCTGCTGTGGGGGGCTCTGATGGGGGACACCTGCTGGGGGGGACTCTGATGGGGGACACTAATGAAGACTTCTTAGGGGAGCATCTCTGTGTTTGAGTCGTAGCCATAGAAACATGTGTAAACGGTTATCCACACATCCCTTCAAGTCGCTTCTGGAGTTCCTGGGCTTCCTTGATCGTTTGTTTGACCTGCCGATCCATGATTCCATCCATGCTCTACTGACTCTTTGACACTCGAGTCCACCATTTTCGATAAGAGTACCAACTCCTATCATTTATTGGATAATATACTGTATCACCTCGGATGCTTCTTGCACCTGTTTGTATCATCATTACCTATATGAGAACAACCACTCTATTCACCATAGGATTGATTTACTATATTGGGCTTGTTCTCTATGTATTCATTCCATTTTTTTATATGCATTGGAGTTTGATTTTTACTATTTATATATTATTGGTTCACTTTCACTGTAAATTAATTTTAGCTCTACATTTTTTATTTTTCACCCCAGTTCCTGCTGGTGGGAAGCTCTGTTCCAGGCTGGCTGGACAACAGTTGCAGGATCTCCCCATGACTGCAGACAGGGCAGCCATCACAAATTTTGGGGCCCCTTACGCAGCTTTAGGCAGGGCCCCCCTGGAGCAGAAAACTGGGGGGGGGGGGGGGCTGCTAACGGAAAAAAAACAAGTGTAATCAATCTCTTCTCTCCTGATAAGCGGGGGGGGGGGGGGGCCTGGGGACCATCGGGCTCCTTACAGGTGTAATGTAAAAAATAAATAAATTAAAAAAATAAATCGGGAGGGGGGCCAGCCGGGCCTGTAAGGGGCCCTGGGGACCATCGGGCCCCCTACAGGTGTAATGTAAAAAATAAAAAAATTAAAAATAAAACGAGAGGGGGCCAACCGGGCCTGTAAGGGGCCCTGGGGACCATCGGGCACCTTACAGGTGTAATGCAAAAAAAAAATACGGGAGGGGGGCCAGTCGGGCCCCTGGGGACCATCGGGCCCCTTACAGGTGTAATACCTGTACCCCCCTGATGGCGGCCCTGACTTCAGATCTTGTCTTCAGGTCAGTTACATAGTTGGTGAGGTTGAAAAAAGACATCAGTCCATCCAGTTCAACCTATTATGTGTGTGTATGTGTTTATGTCAATAGTACATCGTATATCCCTGTATGTTGTGGTCCTTAACCACTTCCATACAGGGCACTTACGCACCTTCCCGCCCAAGCCAATTTTCAGCTTTCAGCACTGTCGCACTTTGAATGGCAATTGCGCGGTCATGCTACACTGTACCCAAACAAAATTGGCGTCCTTTTTTACCCACAAATAGAGCTTTCTTTTGGTGGTATTTGATCACCTCTGCGATTTTTTTTTTTGCGCAACAACTAAAAAAAGACCGAAAATTTTGAAAAAAAAATACGTTTTTATTTTTTTCTGTAATTTTTTTGTAAATAAGTAAGTTTTCTCTTTCAATTACGGGCACTGATATGGTGGCACTGATGGGCACAGATGAGATGGCACTGATGGACATCGACGAGGTAGTACTGACGGGCACAGATGAGGTGGCACTGATTGGCGGCGCTGGTATGCGGCACTGATGGGCACACATAGGCGGCACTCATGGGCACACATAGGCGGCACTGATGGGCACTCATGGGCGGCACTGATGGGCACTCATGGGCGGCACTGATGGGCACTCATGGGCGGCACTCATGGGCGGCACTGGGCACTCATGGGCGGCACAGATGGGCACTCATGGGCAGCACAGATGGGCACTGTGGGGTGGCACAGATGGGCACTGTGAGGTGGCACAGATGGGCACTGTGGGGTGGCACAGATGGGCACTGTGGGGTGGCACTGATGGACACTGTGGGGCGGCACTGATGGACACTGTGGGGCGGCACTGATTTACTTGTTGCGAGTCAGTGCCCATTTGTGGGCACTGATTGTCATCTTTTTTTTTTGCATCTTTTTTTTTTTTTCCCCAGACTTTTTTTTTTTTTTTCAGACTCTTTTTTTTTTTTTTGGACTTTTTTTTCCCCCGTTTTTTTTTTGTTTTGCCCTTCCATAGTGGGCATCCCTGGTGGTCCATGTGGCGATCCGAGGGGGGGCTGCGCTGATAAACAATCAGCGCGAACCCCCCCTGTCAGGAGAGCCGCCGATCGGCTCTCCTCTACTCGCGTCTGTCAGACGCGAGTGAGGAAGAGCCATCGACGGCTCTTCCTGTTTACACCGTGATCAGCCGTGGTTGGACACGGCTGATCACGTGGTAAAGAGTCTCCATGAGAGACTCTTTACTGAGATCGGTGTTGCGGGGTGTCAGACTGACACCCCGCAACAACGATCGCCGCGATGCGCAGCGGCTCAGAATCCTGAGGACATCATATGACGTCCAGTCAGGATTCTACAACCACTTTGCCGACGTCAATCTGTCATTGGCGGGCGGCAAGTGGTTAAGGTGCTTATCTAATATTTTTAAACTATCGACGCCCACCCCCCCCCCTCCCGGCGATACCACTGCTTGTGGAATTCCACATCCTTACTGCTCTGACAGTAAAGAACCTTCTACGCAGTTTATGGTTAAACTGCTTCCCCTCCAACTTTAGTGAATGGCTGCGTGTCTTTTTAAATTCCCTTTCACTAAATAGTTTTTTTCACCAGTAAGGTATTTGTACACTGATATCATATCCCCTCTCAAGTGTCTCTTCTCCAGAGAGAATAAGTTCAATGCTCGCAGTCTTTCTGTCATGGATATGCAATAAAGTCTGGCAGCTTACCTGTCTCCATGTGTTCCTTAGAGGCCTGACTCTCTTCCTGGCTGTCTTTTATCACCTTCCTCCCTGTATGGCTCCACCCCAGACCATCCCAGGAAGCCTATATTAACCACTGCACTGCTAGTCTGCTTTGCTGTTCAACCTTTGTTTGTAGTTTGAGTTTCTGTCTGCTGTGTGCTATGGTTACCTTCCTGTGTACCGATTTTGGCTCGTATCTGACCACTCCTGCTTGCCGGTTTCCCTGACCTTTTGCCTGTCCCTTGGTTACCCTTGTCTGCCTGTTGCCCTGACCTCGGCTTACCCATCACTATCGCTTGTCCTGGTTGCTGCTTCCCCTCTCTCCCTGCGGAGCGTGACCTAGGGGACCCCAGGGGTTGCGACCTGTATCCAGCTGCAGCGAAGGCCATCCTCACCGGTAACCAGACCCAGTGCACCTAATTGGTGGGAGGTGGGTCAGTGTTAGGGAAGCCAGTTTATTCTCTTCCCTAACACAACTCTGAGTAAACAGCGAACGCACAGCATTGCACCCGCTGTTTACCAATTTGGAAGCCTATTAGAGCCCATGGTTTTAACCACTTCCATACAGGCTATTTTCACCCCCTTCCTGCCAGACCAATTTTTAGTTTTCAGCGCTGTTGCACTTTGAATGACAATTGCGCGGCCATGCAACACTGTACCCAAATGAAATATTTATGTTCCCCCCCACAAATAGAGCTTTCTTTTGGTGGTATTTGATCATCTCTGCTATTTTTATTTTTTGCGCTATAAACAAAGAAAGAGCAACAATTTTGAAAAAACACAATGGGCCAGATTCTCGTACATATCCGGCGGCGTAACGTATCTCGTTTACGTTACTCCGCCGCAAGTTTAACGGGCAAGGGCCTGATTCCCAAACCACTTACCTGTAAACTTGCGGCGGCGTAGCGTAAAGTCCACCCGCGGAAGCACTCCTAATTCAAATGATCCTGGTAGGGGGCGTAGATCATTTAAATTAGGCGAGTTCCCGCGCCGATCGTACTGCGCATGCTCCGTCGGGTAAATTACCCGACGTGCATTGCGCTAAATGACGCCGCACGGACGTCATTTGTTTTAACGGTAACGTAAATGGCGTCCAGCGCCATTCACAGAAGACTTTTTAAATTGCGATGTGGGAACGACGGCCATACTTAACATTGCATGAATCTATCTATTGGTGATTGACGGGTGCAGGAGAGAGGGGGCGGCGCTCCTGTGCCCACTATGGACGCACCGCCACTGGAAGAATCTCAAACTAATGCCATCGACACAAGCCCAAAGCCTATTGACACTGGCCCTAACGGGGACATAAATTCTATGGGCAGATATTATCCCCCCCCAAAAAATAGTGAATTACCGAATTTATCAGGGTATACCGCGCCCCGGCGTATAACGCGCACCCCTAGCTTAGCAAGGTAAAAAAGGAAGAAAAGAAAACTTACATTTTTGCCCTGCGTCCATCGGCGGCCTTGTCCGGCGTCCGTCTGCGGCTTCCTTGCGAGGTGTCCGTCTGCGGCCGTCCATCCAGGTGTCCGTCTCCGTCCAGCGTGTCTGTCTGCGGCCGTCCATCCAGGTGTCCGTCTCCGTCCAGCGTGTCTGTCTGCGGCCGTCCATCCAGGTGTCCGTCTCCGTCCAGCGTGTCCGTCTGCAGCCTCCATCCAGGTGAGCGTGTCCGGTGTTCAGTGTTTGATTTTGGCGCAAGCCGAGAGGAGACGGATTTCCTGTGTGTTCGGCTGCGGGCATGGCCGAGCCTAGGCGAGTGCGCAGTACACTCGGCACGGCTCTAGGCTGCGGCGGGCGGAGCCGAGCGTGGCTTAGCCTAGCCGAGTGGGCAGTACACTCGGCTCTGCTCTGGCTCTAGGTTGCGGCAGGCGGAGCCGAGCGTGGCCGAGCCTAGCCGAGTGCGCAGTACACTCGGCTCGGCTATCGGAGAGACAGCAGGGATCGGCGTATATTGTGCACCCACGATTTTTCCCTGATTTAAAGGGGAAAAAAGTGCGCGGTATACGCCGATAAATACGGTAGATGATTCCCTAATAATAAAATGTCAAGACCTCACTGGATCCCAACAAAGTGCCACAACCAGCACAAGGTGGATTGTGCGATATAACCTGGGACGCCCTTAAAGGGGAGTTCCACCCACAATTTCAATTTTTAAAAATAAATACCCCTATAATACACAAGCTTAATGTATTCTAGTAAAGTTAGTCTGTAAACGAAGGTCCGTTTTGTTAGGTTGTTACAGCATTTAGATAGTTTATAATCTAGAAATAGACCGTGGCCATCTTAAGTGTGGGCATTATGAAGCCAGACTGTATGACTTCCTGGATTTCAGCTTTGCATATCTCGCACATGCTCAGTGCACAAGCAATGTAATAGGTTTCAGTCAGGTTTGCAAGGACTACTGGGAAACATGATGCCTATCCCAGAAACCCTTGCAAATAGCCTAGGCTAATAAGGAGGAGGAAGTAACGAAGGACTACAAAATAAAGGTATTTACAAGCAACAAATTAAATAAAAATTGTCCATTCTGAACACTATGAGATTAGAGCATGCAGCACAGACAAACATAAAAAAATGGGTGGAACTCCACTTTAACACTTTCTCATCTGTAAATAATACTAATAACCTCCTAAATGCTAGACCAGCATTACATTTGCAAAAATATAAATTGATTAAACATCGCTAATAACAGAAACTTCTAACATCTCTTTGAGGTAGGAAACAGGAACAGCAGACCCGTCGCCATACTGCGGACGATGCCACAATGCGAAGGCACCATCAAGGCAGAAAATAACTGCAGGGTGTATCCTGCCAACTTACTGTATATTGATTTCTACAATACATTATATACAACTACAGGATACATACAGTAGCTGAAAATGAGCTCCGCTTATTAGAACAAATTCCACTAATAGAAGTCACTCAAGGAAGAGAAATCGTCTAGAGGCCGGCATCATTATACTAGAAATAGAATTGGCAAGGAAAGTATTCCCTATTAATAAAATGCCAAGGGCAGATGGGGTCTCACAGTGATAACTACCGTATTTATCGCGGTATAGCGCGCTCCCGCGTATACCGCGCACCCCTAAAGTTGCCCGAATCCTGTGGAAATTTTTTTTTTTTTGTACTTACAGTTTTGGTGTCTTGCGCGGCGTCCATCGGCGGCCTTGTCGGGTCCGGCGTCCGTCTGCGGCTTCGGGTGTCCTCTTCGTCGGGTCCGGCGTCCTTCTGCGGCTTCGGGTGTCCTCTTCGTCGGGTCCGGGGTCCGTCTGCGGGCTTCGGGTGTCCTCTTCGTCGGGTCCGGCGTCCTTCTGCGGCGTCCTCGCGTCCTCCCCGCTCGTTTCCCGCGCCGAGCTTGAATACTGCGCCGACATATACAGAGCGCAGTACACTCGTGTATTGTCGGGCAGGCTCGGCAACTCTCGCGCTTACGTCCTGTACGTCCAGGACGTGAGCGCGGAAGGAGCCGAGACTGGCCGACTATACCCGAGTGTACTGCGCTCGGTATATGTCGGCGCAGTATTCAAACTCGCCGCGGGAAAGCGGGTATCGGCGTATACCGCGCACCCGCGATTTCGCCCTGATTTTCAGGGCAAAAAAGTGCGCGGTATACGCCGATAAATACGGTATATATATAATATATTGTTATGTATAGCGGATTGTGACAGACTCACCCGGGACATCCCCGGACCCTCTTCTGTCTAAAATCATCCTATGTCCACTAGGGGCATAGGATGACTGAGAAATTATATCTTGGACTACCTGAGATGTAATTATTATCCACAATATATTCCAGGATATCTGTAAATAACTATTTACCGTTTGTTGATTCTGAACTCAACGGGTTAATTGTAAGAGTGACTCATTCATACTGTTGGGACACATACTGTTAGATGCTAATGCCATCACCTCCAGCCATCTGTCTGTTCTCTGTTGTGTGAAGATGTCCTGTGTTTACACTTATGATAATTTGTATTGTATAGCAGGTGAACGAGGAGAAGTGACGTCTACCCTGAAAGGTCATATCTATGAGTCGCCTAGTCTGGGTAAATGATTAGTTAATTAGCTCATGTTAATTTATGTTCTGGTTACCTCCTCTTTAAACTGTATATAAGGCATACCTCCCAACTTTCTGAGATGGGAATGAGGGACACCTATGAGCACAAGTATGCAGGCATAGGACACACCCCTTGCCACGCCCACTTAAAGGAGAATTGTACAAAAAAATAAGATTGGTTAAACCCACAAGTGCTTTTTTTTACCACTACCTATTTCTTTATATTGGCTTTTGGAATTTACAAATGCAGCAATTTAGAAATAAGATGAAAGTTTTAGCCCTGGGAAACACTTTTTGATAGATAAAAAGTGCATTTTATATGCAACTATAGAGATCAGACCAAAATGAGGGACAAATGAGGAGAATGAGGGACAGAGGGACATTGCTCGAAATCAGGGACAGTTGGGAGGTATGTATAAGGTTGTATTCTTGGTTCTAATAAACACTCCATGTTCAGCACACAAACAAGTCTCGTCTCGTTGTGTGCTTGTGAGCAGTTGGAATATCTGATATCTATATCCAGACTGATCGGAAGCGGTATATGACGGAAGCACTCAAGCGGAGTGCGGGACGTTCCGTTACACGGATCTTGAGCCCAAACTTAACCACTTAAGGACCCAGATTTTCCCCCTTAACCGTTTGCCGACCGCCGCACGACTACGTCGGCAGAATGGCACGGCTGCGCAAAGGGACGTACCTGTTCGCCCCCTTTAAATCGCGGCACTGCGGGCAGGCATGCGCCGCCACGAGCTAAACAAGGCATTTCCCTTTTCTGCCTACTGATAGGACAGTGATCTACTGCTACCAGTCATCGGGAGCAGTGATCACTGTTGTGTCACTTGTAGCCCAGCCCCCTCACAGTTAGAATCACTCCCTAGGACACACACTTAACCCCTTCATCGCCTCCTAGTGTTTAACCCCTTCCCTGCCAGTGTCATTTACACAGTAGTCGGTGCTGATCGCTGTATAAATGACAATGGTCCCAAAATAGAGTCAAAAGTGTCCGATGTGTCCGCCATAATGTCGCAGTCACGATAAAAAGCGCGAATCATTGAACTTTATTTTTCTTGGCTCGTCGTAGTGTTGTACATCACCGCTTTCTTGACGACAACATTTGTGTGACCGTGTGTATGCAAGACAAGTTTGAGCCAATATCCGTCGAAAAAAAAAGAAAATCCACGGTTTTGTTGTTGGAACTTTCGATCGTGTGTAGTAATGAATACAAATGTATCCGAAGTTACGAATTATCCAAAATAACGAATGCCGCATCTAGACGAATGGAACGAAACAAATTAATAATAATAAATAACAATATTAATAATAATACATTTTTTAAATTATTATTTATTATTAATTAGTTCCGTTCCATCCGCTTAGATGCGGCATTCGTTATTTTGTTCACCAACAGCCAAATTTGAAAGAAAATTCCAAATACCTATAATTTAATAGTTACCGTATTTGTCGGCATATACCGCGCACCGGCGTATAGTGCGCACCCCAAGCTGAGAAGGGAAGTTTAGGGAAAAAAACTTACATTGTGGATGTCTTGCCCGGCGTCCATCGGCGGCCTTGTCCGGCGTCCGTCTGCGGCCTTGCGCGGGGTCCGTCCAGCCTTGTCGGTGTCCGTCTGCGGCGGGGTCCGTCGAGTCTTGTGGGTGTCCATCTGCGGCGGGGTCCGTCGACCCTTGTGGGTGTCCATCTGCGGCGGGGTCCGTCGACCCTTGTGGGTGTCCATCTGCGGCGGGGTCCGTCGAGCCTTGTGGGTGTCCGTCTGCAGCGGGGTACGTCGAGTCTTGTGGGTGTCTGTCTGCGGCAGGGTCCGTCGAGTCTTGTGGGTGTCCGTCTGCGGGGTTACAGCGTCGTGTGTTTGAATTTGGCGCACTGTGCAGAGCCGGATTTCCTGCGCACTCGGCTTCTCTCGCGTGGCTGCGGGCGGAGCCGAGCGTGGCCGAGCCTAGCCGAGTGCGCAGTACACTCGGCTCGGACAATGTCGGAGACAGCGGGGATCGGCGTATATCGTGCACCCACAATTTCCCCCCGATTTTAAGGGGAAAAAAGTGAGTGGTATACGCCGATAAATATGGTAGTTATTCTTAGTTAGTTATTATTTTGAAATTTCGAATTTTCGTCTTTTCTAGTTTTTGGACGAATTTTCGAATTTACGAATTTGCTTATTTTTGAATTTCGTTTTTACGAATTTCGATCATAACGAATGACCCAAAAAAACAAGGAAAAAAAGACACGAATAAAATGAAAGCCAAACTAATTTTTTTGGGGGCAGTGCACATGTCTGGTCTAAAATGTAAAAAAAAAAAGTAAGTCATGAAAAAAAACAACCGTTTTGCAGGACATCATAAATCTTTCTGTGATTAAAAAGGGTATAATTAAGATTCCGAAATTAATTGTCTTTATCACAAACCAAATTGGACCTAATTACTTTTTAATATATAATTACACAAAAAGTTTAATTCCTCGACTCCTTAATTATCGTTACAATTAATAAAGGATTACAATCTCTGTGAGTAGGCCAATATATCAACACCTTTATTTTTGTTATAGGTGAAAACAAACCAGCGTGAATAATTGATCAATGGGCTCTAAATATCCTCATTAGCTGTTGTATGAAATTCTCTCTTGAGCGCAGGGCATAAATAATAAATTAAAATGCGCAACAAGGCTCCTGGGTGCTATTAACCATTCCGAAGGGGAATAAACCAGGGATGACTTATTATCTGCACTCAATGGCAGTTTAAGGCTGAGCGTTAAATGGATTTAATGGTATGTAACATTACTGCCCTCTAGTGGACTCACGGGTAAACAAGCTAGGCGACAACAACATATGTGCTGCACAGGACAAGTAAATGTAACTGAACCAGGGCCGCCATCAGGGGGGTACAGGCATTACACCTGTAAGGGGCCCGATGGTCCTCAGGAGTCCGACCCCCCTCTTTTATTTAAAAAAATATATATATTTTTATTTTTTTTATTGATTTTTTTTGTTTGCTCCCCGAGCCCCCCCCATCTCAATTTGTGGCAGCAGCACCCCCCACGGCTCAATTTGCGCCCCCCCCCGGTTCTCAATTCGTGGCACCCCCACGGCTCAATTCGCGGCACCCCCTCCGCTTCTCTCAATTCGTGGCACCCCCACTTCTCAATTCGTGGCCCCTCCCCCCTTATCAATTCATGGCCCCCCCGCGGCTAAATTATTCGTCCCCCCCCCCCTGGTTCTCAATTTGCGACACACCCCCAGTTCTCAATTCGTGGCACCCCCCGGTTCTCAATTTACACCCCCCGCTTCTTAGTTCACGGCACCCCCCCGCTCTTCAATTCGCGGCAATCCCCCCCAGTTCTCTGCTCTAGGGGGCCCATGCCTGAAGCTGTGTAAGGGGCCCCAAAATTCCTGATGGCGGCTTTCTGTTCAAATTTCAATTCGCGGCAGGAGCACCCCCCCATGGCTCAATTTGTGCCCCCCTCCCCAGTTCTCAATTCGCGGGACCCCCCCGGTTCTCAATTCGTGGCACCCCCCCCAGTTCTCTGCTCTAGGGGGCCCATGCCTGAAGCTGTGTAAGGGGCCCCAAAATTCCTGATAGCATCTTTCTGTTCAAATCTCAATCCGCGGCAGGAGCACCCCCCTATGGCTCAATTTGTGCCCCCCTCCCCGGTTCAATTTGCAGGACCCCCCGGTTCTCAATTAGTGGCACCCCCGGTTCTCAATTCGCACCCCCCGCTCCTCAATTCGTGGCACCCCCCCCCCCCCCCGGTTCTCTGCTCTAGGGGGCCCATGCACCCCCCCACGACTCAATTTGTGCCCCCCGGTTCTCAATTTGCGGCACCCCCCTGCGGCTCAATTTGCGGCACCCCCCCTTCTCAATTCCTCAATTCGTGGCCCCTCCTGCTTCTCCTGCTTCTCAATTTGTGGTCCGCGGTTCAATTATTCACGCCCCCCGGTTCTCAATTCGCGGCACCCCCCCGCTCCTCAATTCGCGGCACCCCCCCCCCCAGGTTCTCTGCTCTAGGGGCCCCGTGCCTGAAGCTGTGTAAGGGGCCCCAAAATTCCTGATGGCAGCTTTCTGTTCAAATGCTGCGTTTTCTATGCTGATAAGAAAAGTCACGTGGTGTAGTAATTAGCACTTTTGTCTGGCAGCAAAAGGGTCGTCGGTTCGAATTAGAGCTGCGCGATTAATCGTGAAGAATCAAAATCGCAATCTTTTTCCCTTCCCGATCTTCAAAACAGCATGTGGCGATCTTTTTAACAAGTGCAGGGAGTTCTCACAGCATGAAAATCAAAATCCAGTTTAATCACAACATGCAAAATAAGTGGAAACAAAGTATCTTTTCGCTCTTTTATCGTAAGGAAAGAACTCCGGCGTGTAGATGAAGGAAGTTTAACCATTTAAAGACCAAACCTTTTCTGATATTTCTTGTTTACAAGTAAAAAAATCATTATTTTCTGCTAGAAAGTTACTTGGAGCACCCAAACATGATTTATTTATTTTTTTAGCAGAGACCCTAGAGAATAAAATGGTGGTTGTTGCAATATTTTATGTCACATTTTTTGCGCAGCGTTTTTTTTAAAACGCAATTTATTTAAAAAAAATACACTTTAATGAATAAAAAAATAAACTAAACAGTAAAGTTAGCCCAATTTCTTTGTATAATGTGAAAGAATCATGAAAGAATCGTGATCTTTATTCTAAGCCAAAAAAAAATGTATTCTCATTTTAGCCAGAATCGTGCAGCTCTAGTTCGAATCCTGACCACAACGCTATCTGCCTGGAGTTTGCATGTTCTCCCTGTGCCTGGGTCGGTTTCCTCTGGGTACTTCGGCTTCCTTCCACACAAAGACATGGCAGGTTGGTAGGTTAAAGCGGAGTTTCACCCTAAAAAAAAAAATTTGGATCACCAGCTTCCTTTTAATTTAACCACTTGTCCACCGGAGGACGTTATATGACGTCCTCGACTTTGTGCAGCAATATCTGAATGATGGGAGCAGCTACAGGCATCATTCAGATATCACCATCTTCAGCCGCCGATTCTGTGCACGATAAGAACGATCAAAGCGGCGTTCTTATAGGCAGCGGGAGGGGACGTCCCCCCCCCTCCCGCCGCCATCCGGTGCTTCTCCGGGCTCTCCCGTGCCATCGGGGGCCCGGAGAGCGAATCGGTCGGCGCTGCCTGGAAAGCATAGAGATGACTGGTGACCAGATGGTCACCAGTCATCTCTATGACCGTCGGAGGCCTGGAAGTAAACAAAGCCGCAATCGCTGTCCGCATGTGATCGGTGATTTTTTTTTTCACTGATTTCATGCTTGTAAGCCTGTAGGAGAGATGTGGGGTCTTATTGACCCCACATCTCTCCATAAAGAGGACCTGTCACACTGATTCCTAATACAAGGGATGTTTACATTCCCTGTAATAGGAATAAAAGTGATCAAAAAAAATAAAATGTAAAAAAAAGTGTAAAAATAAAAAAAATTAAGTAAAATAAAAATACAATTAAATTTTTTTTTTTTTTCAAAACGCCCCTGTCCCCGTTATCTCGCGCGCAGAAGCGAACACGCATGCAAGTCCTGCCCACTTATATAAACGCCGTTCAAACCCCACATGTGAGGTACCATCGCGTGCGTTAGAGCATGTGCAACAATTCTAGCACTCCTCTGTAACTCGAATATAGTGACCTGTAAAAAAAAATGTTAAAGCGTCGCCTATGGAGATTTTTAAGTATCGAAGTTTGGCGCCATTCTATGAGTGTGCGCAATTTTAAAGCGTGACATGTTAGGTATCTATTTACTCGGCGTAACATCCTCTTTCACATTGTACAACAAAATTGGGCTAACTTTACTGTTTTGTTATTTTTTAATTCATGAAACCCAAAAAAAGGCGTTTGAAAAATGATTGTGCAAATACCGTGCGAGATAAAAAGTTGCAATGACCGCCATTCTATTCCCTAGGGTGTCTGCTAAAAAAAACATATATAATGTTTGGGGGTTCTGAGTAATTTTCTAGCAAAAAAAATTATGATTTTTGCATGTAGGAGAAAAGTGCCCGGCATGGAAGTGGTTAAAATTGTCCGCCAACAACTGTGTGTTGTCGGATTATCCGATCGTGTGTACACAAGTCCACCACACAAAAGTCCAAAGTACAAACACGCATGCTCAGAAGCAATGCTCACCATAACACAACATTAGCAGAAGTTGCCCAAAGGGTGGTGCTTAAAGCGGTGGTTCCCCTAAAAATAAAATGTTGACATCGCATTTAGCAAATAAATTACAGTTAGAATCGGCTTGTTTTATTTAAAAAATACCTCCGTACGTATCGTTTCCATTATTCGGTCCCACCGCCACTTCCGGGTACGATGCAGGCGGTGGGCGTTCCTAATTGATTGACAGGCATCCGAACGACGCATCCATCGCGTCACGAGATGCCGAAAAAAGCCGAACGTCGGTGCGCATGCGCCGTATAGAGCCGCACCGACGTTCGGCTTTTTTCGGCATCTCGTGACGCGATGGATGCGTCGTTCGGATGCCTGTCAATCAATTAGGAACGCCCACCGCCTGCATCGTACCCGGAAGTGGCGGTGGGACCGAATAATGGAAACGATACGTACGGAGGTATTTTTTAAATAAAACAAGCCGATTCTAACTGTAATTTATTTGCTAAATGCGATGTCAACATTTTATTTTTAGGGGAACCACCGCTTTAAGAGCTAAAGAACCACATAGTTTTGTGTTTGTTGGCCGACAATTCTTTGCCGTTTGTATACAAGACAAGTCCCTTCGGACAAAAGTCAGAGGCTTTGTCCGCAGAAAATCTGATCGTGTACGAGGCTATAGATAGAGATATAATCTTGATATAATTTTGCGCCCCTTCCTGTACAAATCATTAGTAAGACCTCATCTGGAATATGCAGTTCAGTTTTGGGCACCAGTTCTCAAAAAGGATATCGGGGAACTGGAGAAAGTGCAGAGAAGGGCAACCAAACTGATAAGAGGCATGGAGGAGCTCAGCTATGAGGAAAGATTAGAGGAACTAAATTTATTCACTCTTGAGAAGAGGAGATTAAGGGGGGATATGATCAACATGTACAAATAAGTAGGCCCTTTAAGTAGTAATGACAGAATGTCCCCGTTGCAGATCTGATGGTCTTCACCGGCAGTTGGAGCTCATTAATTGTATCCAATAAGGTGAAGTTATTGTGCGCGGAGACCCCTCCACATACCCTGGGCTCTGCGTGCTCATTGGTGGACCTGGAACTTGCTAAGGCTCCATTCACACCTTGGCGACAAAACGCCCGACGCCCGACGCTTGTCCCGCTGGAGGGGAGAATTGCCATTGATGTCTATGGAGATGGTTCACATCTCATAGACGCCGTACGCCTGTCGCCTGAAAACAAGTCCCGGACCCTTTTTTTCAGGCGGCATTGGCGTTCGGCCATAGACATCAATGGCAATTCTTTGTGAAAAAAAAAAGTAACCTAATCGCGGCAAAATACGCAGCGTACGCGGCGTTACAATGTGAATGGGGGCTCAGTGTGCATTCACACCTGAGCGTTTTGTAGCCTGAAGCATGAAGCTCCAAAACGCTAGAGGGGAAAAAATCCATTATTCTCTATGGAGATGATTCACATCTTCACTCCAAAACGCCTGAAGCCGAACGCCTGAAGCTCAAACAAGTTCTGGACCCTTTTTTGTCGCTCGAATTGGGCTGATTTGGGCGTTTTTGAGCGTTTGTATTCCCATAGAAACTAATAAAAAAGCTTGATTCAAGCGTCTAGCGCAACAACGAGCGTTTCTACTGGCGTTTTGTCGCTTTAATCTGTTCTGTGAAATAGAATATTCACCCAGGAAGAAGATAAAAAAAAAATCTAAAAACATAGCAACAAATGATGAAAGAGATGATCATTTTTCCTAGTGGCTAAAATAAAAAACGACGAAGTTCAAAAACGTCGGACAACGCTCTATGAAAACGCGCGAATATGTGTTTAGGGGTCCGGAGGTCCCCAGGGCCCTGGATGACAACCCCCCTTTTTTATAAAAAAAATATATTTTTTTATATATTTTATATATATATTATATTATTATTATTATTATTAAAGGGCCCAGAGGGCCCCGGATGGCAACCCCCTTTTTTTTTATAATTTTTTTAAATTTATTTTATATATATATATATATATATATATATATATATATATATATATATAAAGCTTATATTGTATATAAGCTCAGTTTACTGGTAAAAATACGTGTAAACTGCAAGACTTGAGTGGGTGTAAAAAGATGTCCGCTTGCTGACTTCTAACTGTAGCCTTGCTGCGGACGAGGGTACCAAGATGGCGGCGGCGTCACTTCTGGTTAACTCCGCTTGCTGACTTCTAACTGCAGCCTTACTGCGGACGAGAGTACCATGATGGCGGCGATGGAACGTCACTTCCGCACGGTTCTCCTCTCCCAGAAGTGACGTCTTGCTGGCTGAGACGGACAGACTCAGGCGTAAACAGTAATTTCGGGTCCGTCTCGGCCAGCGTTACAGTTTGGACTAGCATTCGCGACCCCCGGCAAATAGCCAAACGACCCCCGGGTTGAGAACCGCTGCTTTAGACTGTGAGTTGGGGTTTGGGCATACCTCCCAACTTTTTGAGATGGGAATGAGGGACACCTATCAGCAAAAGTATGCAAAAGTATGCAGGCATAGGACACACCTTTTGCCACACCCCCTTAAAGAAGAATTGTACAAAAAAACAAGGGCCCAGATTCAGAGAGCAATTGCGCCTGTGTAACCATAGTTACGCAGCGCAATTGCTGACTTGCTCCGGCGTTACGAATGCTCCTGATTCAGGAACATCGTAACGCCGACTGCAGCCTAAAATCTGCGTGGCATAAGGCTCTTATGCCACGCAGATTTTAGGCTGCATTCTTGCGATGACCGCTAGGGGGCGCTCCCATTGTGCTCAGTGTATAGTATGCAAATTGCATACTAACACCGATTCACAATGTTGCGCGGTCCCTCCATACGCAAGTTACGGAGTTTCCGTACGGCGTCTTTAGCGTAAGGCTGCCCCTTCTAATAGTAGGGGCAGCCAATGCTAAAGTATACCCGCCGTTCCCGCGTCGTGAAATTTGAATTTCACGTCGTTTGCGTAAGTGATTCGTGAATGGCGCTGGACGCCATTCACGTTCACTTTGAAGCAAATGACGTCCTTGCGACGTCATTTGCCGCAATGCACGTTGGGAAAGTTTCCCGACGGAGCATGCGCTCTACGCTCGGCACGGGAGCGCGCCTAATTTAAATGATTCCCGCCCCCTACAGGATCATTTACATTAGGCGCCCTTACGCAGGGCAATTTTAAAGAGCGCACACGCAATTTACGGAGCTACAGGGGCGCAGGGCAAAAACGCTGCCCTGTGCCTCCGTAAAAAAGGGGCAAATTCTACCTGAATCTGGGCCAAGATTGGTTAAACCCACAAGTGCTTTTTTTTTTTTTTTTTACCACTACTACTCCTTTATATTGGCTTTTGGAATTTACAAATGCAGCAATTTAGAAATCAGAAGAAAGGTTCAGCACTGGGAAACACTTTTTGAAAGATAAAAAGTGCATTTTATATCCAACTATATGAGGGACAAATGAGGAGGAATGAGGGACAGAGGGACATTGCTCCAAATCAGGGACAGTCCCTCCAAATCAGGAACAGTTGGGAGCTATGGGGTTGGTTGGGGAAGGCATCACCCACCAGGTCAGAATACAATTGCAAAATCTTTTACTTTCCATGCGTTTTTGATGCAGAAAAAAAAAGCATGTGGTGTGAACTGGCCCATAATGTTTGTAGACTCGGCAGATCCTGTTCCAGTGATTACTGCTCACTCCCACACCGCCCTCCTCTCCTTTCAGCCTGGTGACAACACTAGATGCTGGGTGGGACTGTTGGGGAATTAGGGAGTGGTCACCTGACAGCGAAAATTCTCACCTGTGAGATCAGGAGCCGTATCTGTCTGCATCCTGCTTGTCTACAGCCGAGAGTGTCCGCCCTGTCACTGCATACATTACCTGGGAATTTGTACTCACCTGCGGTCATTACCTGGAACCAGGTAAGAGATACAGTATACTACACATGCATTGGACACCAGATCACTTCCCAATGACAGTATGATCAGTACATGACTTGTAATATAGTCCGTTGGGCTGAAAGAGAGAACTTCAGTCCACCGCCGTCTACTATATTCAGGTTCCCCATTATCAATCACTTTGCATCAAGGAGAAAGCAGAACAAGCTTCTCCAGGTACAGTAAGGTGGGTGACACCATGGGGGAGATTTACTAAAACTGATGCAGCTATGCGTAGGAGCCAATCAGCTTCCGGCTGGGTTCCCACTAGTGCAATTTTAGACATCGCATGCGATTCGCACAGCGCTGCTGTGCAGATCGCATCCCAGATAGCAAGCAATTTGAATTTGTCAGGCTTCACAAAATTGTTGCACAATTGCAGCAAGTTCACTTTGCATGACTCCAGATCAACTTTCTGTGCAAACATTCTGGTTCAGTTACCGTATTTATTGGGGTATAGCGTATAGCGCGCACCCCTAAAGTTGCCCCGAATTCCTGTGGAAAAAAGATTTTTTTGTACTTACAGTTTTGGTGTCTTGCGCAGCGGCATCGTCCGATCCGGCGTCCGTCTGCGGTTTCGGGTGTACTCTTTGTCGGGTCCGGCGTCCTCCCCGGTCGTTTCCCGCCCCGAGTTTGAATACTGCGCCGACATATACTGAGCGCAGTACACTCGTGTATAGTCGGGCATGCTCGGCTACTCTCGCGTCAACGTCCTGTACGTCCAGGACGTCAGCGCGAGAGGAGCCGAGACTGCCCGACTATACACGAGTGTACTGCGCTCGGTATATGTCGGCGCAGTATTCAAACTTGGCGCGGGAAAGCGGGTATCGGCGTATATCGCACACCCTGATTTTCAGGGCAAAAAAGTGCGCGGTATACGCCGATAAATACGGTATGTTGTGTTCTATAAAAGAAAGAATACTGAGCATGTGCAAAGACCTAAAAATAAATAATGTCAATCGCCACCATCAGTGCCGGTTCTCACTACCGCAATGTGGGACCCGACTTGTGTCGCCCGACGTGAGAAATTCCATTGAAGTGAATGAGAGTCGTCTCAAAGGAACACTAAAGGCAATATATATATATTTTTTTAAAATAACAAACATGTTATACTTACCTCCACTGTGCAGCTCGTTTTGCACAGAGTGTCCCCGAACCCTGTCTTCTGGGGTCCCTCCGCGGCTGTCTCGGCTCCTCCTCGCAAAAGCTTTCTACCTTCATGCGAGCTCGCATGGTGGAAAGCTTTTGCGGGCGCGCTCCCATGATACAGTGGTGGGCATAGCCGCCGACTGTATAACTCTGCCCCGCCCACGACGCGCCGCATCATCGGATGTGATTGACGGTAAATGGCCGCTCACAAATGACAGAGTGATCACTTGTAAACAAACCCGCGTCATGTCCGGTTCCTCTCTCCCCCCTCTGTACCGATCAGTACAGTGTTAGCGGAGAGGGGAGAGATTGGGTGCAGCAGTGCTGTGGGCTAGATCTGTAGTGCCCACAGCGCTGCTCTGTGCCCATTGCAGCCACATCCATCCATACTCAGCCATCCCTCTGTCATACTCAGCCATTAATGCGCATCCATTCTTAGCCATCCTTCTGTCATACTCCTCCATCCATCAATGCTTAGCCATCCATGCACAGCCATCCCTCTGTCATATCCATTCTCAGACATCCCTCTGTCATACTCAGCCATTCATGCACAGCCGTCCCTCTGTCATACTCATCCAGCCATCCATACTCGGCCTACTCTCTGTCATACTCATCCATTCATGCTCAGCCATTCCTCTGTCATACTCATCCATGCTCAGCCATTCCTCTGTCCTACTCATCCATCCATGCTCAGCCATTCCTCTGTCATACTCATCCATCCATGCTCAGCCATTCCTCTGTCATACTCATCCATCCATCCATGCTCAGCCATTCTTCTGTCATACTCATCCATCCATGCTCAGCCATTCCTCTGTCATACTCATCCATTCATGCTCAGTCATCCCTCTGTCATACTCATCCATGTTCAGCCATCCCTCTGTCATACTCATCCATGTTCAGCCATCCCTCTGTCATACTCATCCATGCTTAGCCATCCCTCTGTCATACTCATCCATGCTCAGCCATCCCTCTGTCATACTCATCCATGCTCAGCCATTCCTTTCTCATACTCATCCATCCATGCTCAGCCATTCCTCTGTCATACTCATCCATCCATGCACAGCCATCCCTCTGTTATACTCAGCCATCCATGCTCAGCCATTCCTCTGTCATACTCATCCATCCTCAGCCATCCCTCTGTCATACTCATCCATGTTCAGCCATCCCTCTGTCATACTCATCCATGTTCAGCCATCCCTCTGTCATACTCATCCATGCTCAGCCATCCCTCTGTCATACTCATCTGTCCATGCTCAGCCATCCCTCTGTCATACTCAGCCATTCATGCTCAGCCATCCCTCTGTCATACTCAGCCATCCATGCTCAGCCATCCCTCTGTCATACTCATCCAGCCATCCATACTCAGCCATCCCTCTGTCATACTCATCCATCCATGCTCAGCCATCCCTCTGTCATACTCATCCAGCCATCCATTCTCAGCCATCCCTCTGTCATACTCATCCAGCCAACCATACTCCATCATCCCTCTGTCATACTCATCCATCTATACTCTGCCATCCCTCTGTCATACTTACCTATCCATGCTCAGCCATCCCTCTGTCATATCCATCCATCCATGCTCATCCATCCATCCATCCATATTCAGCCATCCCTCTGCCATACTCATCCATCCATGCTCAGCCATCCACACTCAGCAATACTCATCCATCCATGCTCAGCCATACTCTGTGATACCCAGCCATACCTGGCAATACCTAGCCGTACTCAGCCATCCCATCCATACTCTGCAAAATTCAGACATCCACATTTATGGCTCAACCATGCTCAGCCATCCTCATTCACGGCTCATCCATCCCCATTAATGCTCATCCATGCCACATCAGTTCTCATCCATGCCACTACAGTGCCTCACAGAAGTGTAATTGGTATTTGGTAGTCAAATTAGATTTGAGAAATGTATGCCCCTAGAACACCTGAAGGTGCTCCCTGTATGTTGGGCCTCTGTATGTGGCCAGGCCGTGGAAAAGTCTCACACACGTGGTATCACCTTACTCAGGAGGAGTAGCAGAATCTAATTTGGGGCTTATTTTTTATTTTTTATGTACATGCTATGTGTTAGAAATATTGTATAAATGGACAACTTTGTGTAAAAACAAAAAAAATGCATTTTCATTTTCTTTTAAACTTTCCAAAAACTTGTAGAAAAAAAATGACATGTTCAAAAGACTCATTATGCATCATAGATTATACATTGGTGCGTTTTCTTTCCAAAATGGGGTAATTTTTGGGGATTTTCCATTGTCCTGGAGCTCCAGGGCCTTCAAACGTGCAAGAGGTTGTCAGGAAATTAGACTGTGTAAAAGTCTCACACATGTGGTATCGCCATCAGGATGTATTTTGGGGTGTCATTCGTGGTATGCATATGCTGTGTGTAAGAAATAACCCGCTAATATGAAAAAAAATAAAAAATAAATCTAGAATTGTGGGAAAAGATTACAAGTTCAAAAAACTCACAACGCCTCTTACTAAATACCTTGGACTGTCTACTTTGCAAAAAGGGGTCATTTGGGGGGTATTTGTACTTTCCTGGCTTGTTAGAGCCGGTTCACACTGGGGCGGCACGACTTCGGGGGCGACTCGGCAAGGCGTCCTGAAAACGACTTCAGAGGCGACTTGCAAAATGACTTCTGTATAGAAGTCAATGCAAGTCGCCCCAAAAGTCGTACAGGAACCTTTTTCTAAGTCGGAGCGACTTGCGTCGCTCCTATTAGAACGGTTCTATTCAATAGAATGGGACGCGACTTGCCAGGCGGCTGAGTCGCCTGACCAGTCGCCCCAGTGTGAACCGGCTTTTAAGGTCTCAAGAAATGAGATGGACCGTCAGTACTTCAGGTGTGATCAATTTTCAGAGATTGGCACCATAGCTTGTGGACTATAACTTTCACAAAGACCAAATAATATACACCAATTTGGGTTATTTTTTTTTTCAAACTTTGAACCTTAAAAATCTCTGTAGGCGACATTCTAAAAATGTCTACAGGTTACCAGTTGTGAGTTTCAGAGAAGGGCAAGGGCTAGAATTATTGCTTGTGCTCTAATGATCGCGGCGGTACCTCACGTGTGGTTTGAACACCATTTTCATATGCGGGCGCTGCTCACGTATGCGTTCGCTTCTGCGCACAAGCTCAATGGGAAGGGGCGCTTTACATTTTTTTTTGTTTCTTTTCTTATTCATTTTACTTTGTATTTTTTGTTTTGACAAGGTCCTTTTTAAAAAAATAAAATAAAAAAAGGTTTTGGGTCACTTTTATTCCTATTACAAGCAATGTAAACATCCTTTGTAATAGAAAAAAAGCATGACAGGTCCTCTTAAATATGAGATCTGGGGTCAAAAAGACCTCAGATCTCATATTTACAATAAAATGCAATAAATAAAAAAATAAAAAAAAGTATTTTTTAAGAGCATTGGGGGGAAGTGACGTTTGACCAGTCAATGCTATGGGGCAGAGTGGAGGCTATCTTCCCTTCACTCGGCAGCCAGCCAAACAGGAGAGAGGACCTGATCGTCTCAGCTGCTACTGGTGGCTCTGGTAAGCGGTGGAGAGCATTGGAGAGCGGCGCTAGGGGGGGCCTCTCCCGCCTCCGATAGAAGTGATCTTGTGGTTTCTCCTCTTCAAACAGCCTACGTATAATGACGGCAGGCGGTCAGTAAGTGGTTAAATCCAAATGTAAAAAAACATATGTAGCACCCCCTTACTTTCAGTATGAGCACTACGCTAAAGTTAATGGGAATGGGAGAGTTGGTTTACTTCCATTCACAATCTATTGAAATTTGGGCTGTTGTCAATTCAGAACTGTCCTGTAGGTCAGTCTGCGCTCCAGGAGTGCGTTACCACCCCTGGGCGACAGTTGGCGCTAGGGGGGTCCTGACAGACCCCAGCAGCCAATCAGAGGAGTGTTTCCCTCTTTGGGCATGCTGGAGGGGGGTATATCTGTGGCAACCGCCATGTTCTGTTCTGTTCTGTGCGGGGCCCGAGTTCCAGGTGGGGTATCCACCTTCAGGGTGCGCGCATCCATGGGCCCCGCCACCGTGGTCTACTTGACCGAAGTTGCGCACCATGCGGAGCTTCACCCTGACATTGAGAGGGGCCCCAGCGACTTGCTGGGTCCCAGACCTTCATTGAGAGGATCCTAAGCTGGTAGCTGTACGGTGGGGGAACGGCTCGGGGAGAACCTAGAGATAGAGGCTGCCCAGGAGGCCTAGACGAACCATCGGGGATCCGGTCATCACGCTGCATGACAGGTACACTAAAGCTATCAATTGGTGACCCTTCTTTAAACTAACTGGGAGGATTAGCTCCATTCAATCCTTCATATCCTAAATTTCTAAGCTTGTTGCAGAGGCCTTGAGTCAGGCCTGTGGCAGAGGTCTGTTCCTCCCAGTGATTTGCAAGTGGCGCTTCGGCTGCCAGGCCTGTGACAACCGCCTGTCCGGGGGCACTTTACCCACTCTAGTTGGAGTGGCGACGAGTTGAGCCAAATTATTGCCGAGAGCAGGCTTGCTCTCCTTTATATCCAGGGCCTGATACTAAAGTTCTCTCCTCGCTCATCAACCTTTCTCTATAGTGTGCCATGTTGATGTTGGCCGTGTTGGGCCTTGGAATAAAGAATTTAAAACGTAATTGATGTCTGGACACTCGCTCTGTACCTACACTCACAAGTGTCACCCCCTAGTCTAAAAGAGGGTAACTTAATACGCCGATCCCAAACTATCCAGCGGCTCCTTCGGGGGTAAGCGCTACACATAAATCCGTGATAAGTAGGTGAATCCCCAAAAAACTTGTGTGTGTGTGTGTGTGTGTGTGTGTGTGTGCTGTCACCACAGGCAATATAGAGTCTTACCAGAGAGTCTGGACCCTTTATTATGAAGAGTCACACAGGATTGATGTAACAATCTTTGCAGGAATCATCAGCTGGAGATGTGTCCTCAGATCAAACCGGGCATAAGCAGGATATTGAAACCAAGCTCCATCCACCCAGGGCCGGCCTGGGAATGAAAACCAGCCCTGGAAAGAATTTCATACCAGCCCCATTATTATACTGCCATCATGCGCTTTGCCAGCGGTATAGCTGCGGTGCCCATTCATTTCAATGGGCAGGAGTGGTAGAGGAGTGTGAGGAAAGGCTCTTTCAGGGCGCTATCTTTAGGGTTATAGCGCCTGCAAAGCGCCTCAGTGTGAAAGGGGTCAAACTCTGATAAAAGTTGGGCACTCGTGAGTCCACTGCATTCACCTTTACTTCAGAGTGCCCCCTTGCACTGTAAGGTTGAATCCTGCAGACTATGATGTAAAGGGGAACTCTGGGAATGTGGGGAGGACTCTGGTGACCAGAGACCACCTTCTGCAGAAAATGAACACTAAGGTAAGGGGGTTTACTTATATAAGGGGGAAACCTTTAGATCAGTGCCCCCTTACAATATTGTATTGACCCCCCCCCCCCCCCCCCCACCTTAGACTGGCCTGGCGGTGCTGTCACTGACCTCCTCTCAGGAGCAACCGTGCGGGGCTCAGTCAGTCGGCTCAAGCTTGGTGGCTCTGGTTTTATCCCATAGTTTCCTCTCCACAGTCCATACATGTCTGACTTCTCCCATGACCCCCATCCTGGCGGCACTTCCACTCTCGACTCCTCTCCAGACCTGATATAAGACAAGAGATGGTCAGAGGCTGCGGATGGTACAGGGGAGGTCAGAGGCTGCGGATGGTACAGGGGAGGTCAGAGGCTGCGGATGGTACAGGGGAGGTCAGAGGCTGCGGATGGTACAGGGGAGGTCAGAGGCTGCGGATGGTACAGGGGAGGTCAGAGGCTGCGGAGGGGGATACAGGGGAGGTCAGAGGCTGCGGAGGGGGATACAGGGGAGGTCAGAGGCTGCGGAGGGGGATACAGGGGAGGTCAGTGGCTGAGGAGGGGGATACAGGGGAGGTCAGTGGCTGAGGAGGGGGATACAGGGGAGGTCAGAGGCTGAGGAGGGGGGGACAGGGGAGGTCAGAGGCTGAGGAGGGGGGACAGGAGGTCAGAGGCTGCGGAGGGGGGAGGGCAGGAGGTCAGAGGCTGTGGGGAGGGGACAGGTCAGAGGCTGCAGAGGGGGGGCAGGAGGTCAGAGGCTGCAGAAGGGGGGCAGGAGGTCAGAGGCTGAGGAGGGGGGACAGGGGAGGTCAGAGGCTGAGGAGGGGGGACAGGAGGTCAGAGGCTGCGGAGGGGGGAGGGCAGGAGGTCAGAGGCTGTGGGGAGGGAACAGGTCAGAGGCTGCATAGGGGGGGGGGCAGGAGGTCAGAGGCTGCAGAAGGGGGGCAGGAGGTCAGAGGCTGAGGAGGGGGAGACAGGTGAGGTCAGAGGCTGAAGAGGGGGGGACAGGAGGTCAGAGGCTGCGGAGGTCAGAGGCTGCGGAGGGCAGGAGGTCAGAGGCTGTGGGGAGGGGACAGGTCAGAGGCTGCAGAGGGGGGGACAGGAGGTCAGAGGCTGCAGAAGGGGGGCAGGAGGTCAGAGGCTGCGGAGGAGGGGGCAGGAGGTCAGAGGATGCGGAGGGGGGGCAGGAGTTCAGAGGCTGCAGGAAGGACGTACGAAGAGGCACACACCAGACGAGACCTCGCCTCACTGAGCAGCGCGCTACTGCTTAAATTTAAAAAGTGGCACGGCTTGGCATCATCGTGTCACTGCACATGCGCCCGCCTTTCCGAAAATAGCCGAGCGTGTACGGGCTTTCCCGAGCAAGGCTAGCTTCGGAACTGTGCTGGCGCATGCGCAGTTGCATGTCGGCCTGGCCGCAACCATATTTTTTTCAGGTGCTGCTGCCCTCACAGCGGCCTCCAGGAGCACCCAGGCAGCCGGCCCACCGAGAATTTTCCCAGTATCCCGGTGGGCCAGTCCGGCCCTGCATCCACACTACCATCAGATTGATCATAAAATGAAAGAGACGCCAGATAGTATAAAATCCCAAAAGGTTTGTTTAATATAAAGTTTTGCACTAGTACAGGTAAAACCAGCGTTGTGTACTATGTAGGCAGCCGCCCTAAGATATCTAGACACTGTGCAAACAAACGCGATAGCAGGAAACGGCTCCTAACCACATGGCGTCTTTCATTTTATGATCAATCTGATGGTGGGGTGGATGGAGCTTGGTTTGAATTGCCTGCTTATGCCCTATCAGGTTGAGGTCAGGAGTCTGTGCGGGCCAGTCAAGTTCCTTCACCCCAAACTCGCTCATCCATGTCTTTATGGAACCTTGCTTTGTGCTGAGACTAAGTTGCAAGCACCTAAGTCTCGGCATCAGCAGGCAGCCACCGCTCCGTTCGCACATAGTGTCAGAGGCGCAGTGGAGTACTGTATCTGTGTCCTGAATCCTGAATGACAGGAAGTAAGCAAACATTAATTGATGGGCACTGGTAGGCTGCATTTGGTGGGTGCTAATGGGCTGCATTTGATGGGTGCTTCATTAAAAAGGTGGGGTATACATGGGCAGGGCAAAGGGGGTGGAGTCAGGGTTGGAGCCATGGGGGCGGAAAAAATGACGTTTCGCCCAGGGTGACAAAAATCCTTGCACCAGCCCTGCTCACAAGGCTCCTCCCCCTCTTGGCATTTATATGAACCCTAACTCCACCCATTACATCACTACAGGAAGGCTTTGTCTAAAAGGGATCCAATACCCAATTACATAAATCCCCATTACTACACTATTTTGGGACAGAGCCACCCAGTGGCAAACTAGCTAACTGCAGCTGCTTACACTTGAATGAATGACAGGAATCTCTCCCATGTGTAAGAAATGCATGGACTTTTCTCAGAGGAGAAGGATGCGATGTCCCCATTGGACCATCTTGAATGCAGTTCAGCCCAAAGACTAGAAGCTCAATATTTAGCACCAGGAAGAGGACCGGACGCCTTGCAGAGAAGAGTTCTACAGGATCCAACATATAAAAAGTGCATAATGATCAAATAATTATGTATGTATAATATATATTATATTATAATTAGGGATGCACCGATATATCGGTGGCCGATACATATCGGCCGAAAACAGCTGTTTTGGGGACATGCCGAAACAGCTTAAAAATTGCCGATAATGACTGCTCACACGATCACCGCTGACTGTCCCGTGTCCTCCTCCAGCCCCCCTCCGTTTTGCTGCAGCCTCTCTCCCTCCTTGTCCCCCTCGGTTTTTCTTTCTCCCCCGTGTCCCCCGCCGTGTTTCTCTCTCCCTCCGTGTATCCCTCTGTGTTCCCCGCCGTGTTTCTCTCTCCCTCCGTGTATCCCTCCATGTTCCCCGCCGTGTTTCTCTCTCCCTCAGTGTCCCCCCGGTGTTTCTCTCTCCCTCCGTGTCCCCCCCCGTGTTTCTCTCTCCCTCCGTGTATCCCTCCGTGTCCCCCGCCATGTTTCTCTCTCCTTCCGTGCTCCTCCTCCACCCCCTGGAACTGTCAGGATGGAGAGCGGAGTAGGAGCGGGTAAATCCGGCTCCTTACTGTTCCGAATGGACAGAGTCAGTGATGACTGACTGTCCATTCACATAACTGAAACATCGTAAACTGTGTTTACAATGTTTCAGTTTATGAATGAAGAGAAGCCGCTGTCTTCTCTCCATTCATTTTCAGCGCAGCTGCAGAGAAAGGGATTGGGGAATCTGTGTCCCTAGTCCCTTTCCCTGTCTCAGAGGGGAGATGTCAGAGGTCTGTTAAGACCCCTGATATCTCATCAAAGCCCCCCCAACAGGGCTGATTAAAAAAAAGAAAAAAAAATTGCAATAAATAATTTAAAAAATAAAATGTAAATAATAATAATAAAAAATAAAATGTAAAAAAAATAATAAAAAAAACACACTGAAAATTCCCTAAAAAAAAAAAAATATCACTGTAAAAAAAAAATAGTAAAAAAGAAAATAAAAAAATCACCAAAAAAAAAGTAATTTTCGGTTTCGGCCTGATATTTTTTTTTTATTTCGGCTTTGTTTCGGTTCTGAAATTTCCATTTCGGTGCACCACTAATTATAATATAATATGCACATTGGTCCATAAAATGCTTTGACAAGTGCAGATAAACGAGGACAGGGCTTTTCAGAAGAGTAATCAAATGTTCAGTTCATCAACAACAGCAAACAAACAGCGCCGCTTACCAGATTTGCTGGATCTCAGGTTATAGAGATCATATGGGCACGCACAAGAGGGATTACTTGGCCAGAGACGGTATATATTTTAAGACACGTCATTTTGGGCACGCTCACACACCCGTCGCGAGCTCCGTGAGTGTGACCGTGGGTCCTGCGGACTCAATGTCTGCCAGGAGTCCGGCGATCGCCTCACGGAGAGAAAGAACTGGGAAATGCTGATGTAAACAAGCATTTCCCTGTTCTGCCTAGTGACAGGACACTGATCACAGCTCCATGTTATCAGTGTTGTGTCACATGTGGCTCATCCCCCTGACAGTTAGAATCATTCCCTAGGACACACTTAACCCCTTCAGTGCCCCCCTACTGGTTAACATCTTCACTGCCAGTCACATTTATACAGTAATCGGTGCATTTTTATATCACTGATCCCTGTATTATTGACAATGGTCCCAAAATGGCATCAAAAGTGTCCGATGTGTCCGCCATAATGACGCAGTCACGATAAAAATCGTTGATCGTCGCCATTACTAGTAAAAAAAAAAATATTAATAAAAATACCATAAAACTATCCCCTATTTTGTAGACACTATAACTTTTGCGCAAATATGCGCTTATTGCGATTTTTTTTTTTTTAAATCAAAAATATGTAGAATGAGTATCGGCCAAAACTGAGGCCTTGTACACACGACCGTTTTCCTCGACAGAATCCATCAAGAAACTTGGTGCAGACCCTTTTTGCGGAGGAAAACGGTCGTGTGTATGTTTTTCACCGAGAAAACTGTCGTGGAACTCGATGAGAAAAAATAAGTTCTCTTTTTCCTCGTTGGGAGTCTCAATTTCCTCGTCGGGCTGGTTTTCGATGAGAAACACGTTCGTGTGTATGCTTAGAAACTCGCACATGCTCAGAAGGGTGGCGCCAGTGGAATCAAACTCCCCTTTATTGTGCCTTATACCGGAGGAGTGGGAGGGGACCTCCCGCCGCCTCCGCCGCTCTTACCGGGAGACCGATCCACGATGCACCACCTCTGGCGCCTAGCCACAGACTGGAATGAAGCCATAAACGGTCCAGTTAACCCTAACCTCTACACGCGATCCGAAAATCGGATGACCGATCATCCGACTTTATTCGCTTAATAGTCGCAAGTAGAAATCGAAGAGGTTACTAAAGCCCTGAAAATTCTCGTACGACAGAAAAAAAAAATCGAAAGCGATGTCAATCACATGTTGTGGTGTATTTCTATTGTATTCTTGGATGGCAACTGTACTGACTAAACGAATAGTACGATCTGGTACCGTACAAGAAAAACTTTGAATTGTCGTGATTGGCTCTCGAAAGCCCTGTACTAACGATCCGATTATCGTACAATTCTTCCTCGGACGACAGTTTTCGTACGATATTCGGATCGGGTGTACGGACCATTACTCTATCACCTAACCACTAGCCCTAGTATTAATCCTAGCCTGGTGTTTATTATTTTATTGTTAGAGTTAGTGGTTAGGATTCACACTAACATCCAGCTCTTTACCCAAATTCAACTTTACAGGAATATCTGATCTGTAAGGTGAACTCACACAGGACCACCCTCCTCACCTACCCCCTCCCCCTATTCCCACTGACCTGGAGCCAGTGTTGCCAACCTACTAGATCAGGGGTCGTCAACCCCCAGGCTGTGGCCCACTACCGTGCCACAAATGCAGTGACAATCCACACCTGGTGGCACTGGCAGGTGATGTGGCAAGTGACATTCCTTATCTAGTGGCACTGGCAGGTTATGAGGCAAGTGGCATTCCTCATCTGGTGGCCTTGGCAGGTGACATGACAAGTGGCATTTCTCATCTGGTGGCCTTGAAAGGTGATGTGGCAAGTGGCATTCCTCATCTGGTGGCACAGGCAGGTGACGTGACATTCCTCATCTGGTGGCACAGGCAGGTGACGTAACATTCCTCATCTGGTGGCACTGGCAGGTGACGTGGAAAGTGGCATTCCTCATCTGGTGGCACAGGCAGGTGACGTGGCATTCCTCATCTGGTGGCACAGGCAGGTGACGTGGCATTCCTCATCTGGTGGCACTGGCAGGTGATGTGGCAAGTGCCATTCCTCATCTGGTGGCAGGCAGTGGACGTGGCAAGTGGCATTCCTCATCTGATGGCACAGGCAGGTGATGTGGCATTCCTCATCTGGTGGCACTGGCAGGTGACGTGGCAAGTGGCATTCCTCATCTGGTGGCACTGGCAGGTGACGTGGCAAGTGGCATTCCTCATCTGGTGGCAGGCAGTGGACGTGGCAAGTGGCATTCCTCATCTGGTGGCACAGGCAGGTGACGTGGCACGTGACATTTCTCATCTGGTGGCAGGGGACGTGTAAAGTGACAAGCTGCATCTGGTGGCAGGTGACATGGCAAGTGACACTCTCATGGCTCCCACTGATTCTGCATTATGGTGAGTTGAACTATTTCATTTATATCACAATGTACTATAAGAAATAATGTGCTTCAATCATTCTGACACCATACCAACCATGGTGCTGTGATGATTGAAGCGCCAACAGCAGAACACCAGCTATTGCCCGCAAAAAATCGCTTACCCCCCCCGTATGTGCATACATCCCCCCCCCCCCCCCCTCGCCGGGCCTTGGCACAATTTTCTTCCATGCAGCCGGTCCCCGGTGCCAAAAAGGTTGGGGACCACTGTACTAGATTGAAATTCACTGCCACAACACCCAAAACTTACTGGCACAGCCACGTTTTTACTGACATTTCCAAAAGTTACAAAATGATGGTGTTAAGTGCAAATCAGAGTATTTAGGCTACAAACAAATATAATGTGCAATTGGCAATGTGATTTAAGGTAGATAATAAGGCAAAACACATATTTCTTATTTTATTTTTAATATAGTAAGTAGCTCAGAAACCTGCCTCAGGAGGGCGTGAAATTAGAATGGGCGGCACACACATGAAATTGACTCTGACAGCAGTGTGCAGCAGCATAGATGATGTTGAGACCTCACTGGCACAACACGGCCCCTCTTGAGTCACAGTGACAGTCTCTCTCCAAGCCACATGGTCCCTCCAGTCCACTCTAGTCTAAACAGCACTGACGGCCCCAGTCCCAGGTGCCTTGCTCCCATCCTGCAGGCCCACACACGAGGCTCTGGCCACTCTGCTTGGCTCTGTTGCACCATGACATCACACAACATGCTCAGGCACCTCCGCCAGAGCTGCCCGATCACACTGTAACAAGCACTTGGATGGTCCCAGTCGGCTCCGGACCAAGCCAAGTGTCACAGCCATATTTTTTACTGGCAACCTTTTACTGGCAGGAGAAAATTGCCTGTTTTTTTATACTGGCTGCCAGTAAAAATACTGGTGGTTGGCAACACTGTAGTAGTCTAGTGCACCAATCCTGGAGAGTTCCTCACCTATAGCAATGTATCTATCCAAAGCTGTCCAAACACTATGCAATGTCTGCACTATCTCCTTTTAGATTTTAAAGGGTTAGTAAAGGGGAAAAAAAAAAATATTCTTTAAAATAACAAACATGTTATACTTGCCTCCACTGTGCAGTTCGTTTTGCACAGAGTGGCCCAGATCCACGTCTTCTGGGGTCCCTCAGCGGCTGTCTCTGGTCCTCCCCGCTAGAACTCACCACATTCATGCGTGAGAGCTCACATGGTGATGAGTCCTTGCGGGCGCACTCCCGTGATACATCGAGCGGCCATAGCCGCTCACTGTATCACTCAGCGCGCCTCGTCACTGTATGTGATTGACAGCAGCGCCAGCCAATGGCTGTGCTGCTCTCAATCCATCCGCTCTAGCCAATCAGCGGCCAGGCTGAGCGGCGAAGAGGATCTCGGGACCGAGCGCGGGACTTTCGACGGGTCAGGTAAGTAAAACGGGGGATCGGGGGGCGGAATCATCAGATGTTTTTTTCACCTTAATGCATAGATTGCATTAAGGTGAAATTTTTTTTTCCTTTACAACTCCTTTAACAAAAATATGTAACATGAGGACAAACCTAAACAATTCATTCAAATAGCATCAACTCAGGCGGGCCCGGCACTGCTAAGCTGATGATAGATCTAAAGACGGCTGAACACCAACAAAAAAAATAAAATAACAGAACTGACTCCCCCACCCACACAAGTGCAATGAAGGAATCCTTCTCTCTGTGTCATTATATTCTGGTAGTGAGACTCCCCCATCATCAGAAAACATCAATCAGCGGCTACAGCTTTTCAAAAAGCTATACTACATTTTAGCCACTAGATGGAGCTGAGGATATAGACATTTCTCTCTTTGGAAATAATACAGTGCCATTTCGTTCAGCTTGCACGATTACATATGACATTTTGGGGAATTAATATTTTATAAATGTTCTACATTTATTTAAAGCGGGGGTTCACCCAAAAAAAAAAATGTTAATATTATATCTAGCAGAGCCACGTAGTAAGGGCATTTACTTTCGGTGTTTTTTTTTTCTCCATACATACCTTTTTTATATTCTGTTTTTGTCCAGGGCTTCCGGGTTCCGATGACTGCAGGACTGGGCGTTCCTATCCTTCTGTTCGATGATTGACGGCTTGTGAAACAGGTGACCTGTCGCACAACGCGTATGACCAGATGTCGGGCAATAGCCGAGCTGCAAGTCGGCACTATACGGCGCCTGCGCAGTCAGCTCTACAAGGCGGGCGCAGACGCCGTATAGTGCCGATCGCAGCTCGACTATTTCCGGAAATCTGGTGACGCGCGTTGTGCGTCAGGTCACCTGTTTCACAAGCCGTCAATCATCGAACGGAAGGATAGGAACACCCAGTCCCACAGTCATCGGAACCCTGAGTCAGGGATAGGAACGCCCAGTCACAGAGTCATCAGAACACGGAAGCCCTGGACCAAATCAGAATATAAAGGTAAGTACGGAGAAAAAAAAAAAACAACTGCCGAAAGTATATTCCCTTACTATGCTGGCTCTAATGTTAAAAATTCGTTTTTAGGGTGAACCTCCACTTTAAAATGGAGATTCCTAAACTTTATTTATTTTTTTTATTTTTTTCAGTCACAGACTCCTTTAACCACTTAAGCCCCGGACCAAAATGCAGCTAAAGGACCCGGCCAGGTTTTGCGATTCGGCACTGCGTTGCTTTAACAGACAATTGCGCGGTCGTGCCACGTGGCTCCCAAACAAAATTGGCGTCCTTTTTTCCCCACAAATAGAGCTTTCTTTTGGTGGTATTTGATCACCTCTGCGGTTTTTATTTTTTGCGCTATAAACAAAAATAGAGTGACAATTTTGAAAAAAATGCAGTGTTTTTTACTTTTTGCTATAATAAATATCCCCCAAAAATATATAAAAAAAAAAAAAAAAAATCCTCAGTATTCAGATACGTATTCTTCCTATTTTTGATAAAAAAAATCGCAATAAGCGTTTATCGTTTGGTTTGCGCAAAATTTATAGCGTTTACAAAATAGGGGATAGTTTTATTGCATTTTTATAAAAAAAAAGTTTTACTACTAATGGCGGCGATCAGCTATTTTTTTTCGTGACTGCGACATTATGGCGGACACTTTGGTCAATTTTGACACATTTTTGGTACCATTTTCACAGAAAAAAATGCATTTAAAATGCATTGTTTACTATGAAAATGACAGTTGCAGTTTGGGAGTTAACCACAGGGGGCGCTGAAGGGGTTATGTGTGACCTAATATGTGTTTACAACTGTAGGGGGGTGTGGCTGTAGGTGTGACGTCATCGATTGTGTCCCCCTATAAAAGGGAACACACGATCGATGATGCCGCCACAGTGAACAACGGGGAAGCTGTGTTTACAGACGGCTCTCCCCGTTCTTCAGCTCCGAGGACCGATAGCGGGACTCCAGCGGCGATCGGGTCATCGGGTCCTGCGGTCACGGAGCTTCGGACCGGGTCGCGGGAGCGCGCCCACGACCCCACGGCTGGGCTTAAAGGGCAACGTACATATACGTTGATGTGCCCAGCCGTGCCATTCTGCCGACGTATATCGGCGTGAAGGGGTCCTTAAGTGGTTAAAAATCTGCTGAAAGCTGTTCCCCAGTACAGGTCTGCAGTACCTCTCCCCGGCGGCCTAGAAATTTAGTAGCATGTGTAGATTGGTGGACTACTGTTTCCAGTTAGTCCGGTTTGCAAATCCTGCGCCCTCAGGCCACATGGATTTGACACTTTCCCCACAGTCTCTCCTCTGTCATCGGACCCAGCTCCCCTGGCATGCCTCATTCAGTAATCCACTGTGATCCACTCACCGACCCTCTCCTGCCCCGAGTCCATGATGGAGAACTTTAACTGGACGCACGTTCCGACAGCTTCTCCAGGCCCTCTGTTCCAGGACACCTCCTCCATGACCGTGTAAAAATGAAGCTCCCTTCCAGCTCTCCTGGGCTACTCCACTAGGCCTCGCACCCCCCCAAATGGGGGTGGGGCTCCTGCTACTGCCTAGTACTTCCATTCTCCACGTCTCCCGGACGAGCACCCCCCCCCCCCCCCCAGTGGGCTGGAACCTGAGCTGCTTATATGGGAGGCCTGCCAATTCCAATAGGGAATTGGTCAGGGCTCCTCACATGAGCTCCCTGCCACTCCAGTCCTGTGCCCTGCCCCTCTTCCAGATCATTCTCCCTGGAAGCAGGGGAGGCCCCCTAGAACTAGAGCATAGGTGGTCACACCCACTGCTACACTAACCACTTCCTGCCCCCAGATCAAAGAAAACAGGCCTAGCCTAACCTAGCCTGCCTAAATTTTACCTGCACAGTTTACCTCACAAAAAAATCCCACCCAACTACGCATACGGTAGAAGATGCCACACACACACATGCCTTTCTCTGCAGCCTTAGCTGCACGGGGCAGTGAAGGAATGTGAATGCGCTAAGTGGCTTCCTGTTCTTTCACAACCTGAAGCATAGTAAACACTGTTTACTATTCTTCAGGTATGAATGGACACAGTGAACGAGTGTGTTCCCTGTCTTTATTTAGAAAAAGAAGGGCCCAGTAAATTACATATTAGCCCCTTTCCCTGTTCTCCATCCAGGAAACTCCCTGTAGTCCCAATGGCCACTTGGCCAGTACATGCCTGGCTGCAGCACGGTGGCCAAGACCTTACAGCAGTTTAACAGGACATTTTCACTCAGAACAGGCCTCGCCATGGTCCACCAAAGAAGTTGAGTGCACGTGCTCAGCGTCATATCCAGAGGTCTCATCCTAAAGAATGGGAGCTGGGAGAGCTGTGGCTGTGACTGGCTATCACAGTGATCAATATGTGCATAGCCCGTCCCTGTGTTCTTTCCCCTCGTTAATTGAAACATGTATTGTATGTATTAGAGTTGTCCCGATACCGATACTAGTATCGGTACCGATACCAAGCATTTGAGTACTTGTACTCGGGCAAATGCTCCCAATGCTTCACCCGATACTTGTACTGTCGGCGGTGATCAGTGCGTGGGGAAGTTACAAGCACCGATCACCGCTGTATAGATATAAAAGTAATTCCTCCGCTTCTCTCTACACCCCCCCACACGGCTTTCAGCTGCTTTAAAATCAGCGGTGATCGGTGCTTGTAACTCCCCCACACACGATCACAGCTGACTGTCCCATGTCCTCCTCCAGCCCCCCTCCATTTTGCTGCAGTCTGTCTCCCTCCCTCCATGTCCCCCGCCATGTTTCTCTCTCCCTCCATGTCCCCCGCCGTGTTTCTCTCTCCCTCCGTGTATCCCACCGTGTTTCTCTCCCCTTCCGTGCTCCTCCTCCACCCCCTGGAAATGTCAGGATGGAGAGCGGGGTAGGAGCCGGTAAATCACTGTCTATTCACATAACTGAAACATCATAATCTGTGTTTACAATGTTTCTGTTTATGAATGGAGAGAAGACGCTGTCTTCACTCCATTCATTTTCAGCGCAGCTAATGCTGCTGAGAAAGGGACAGGGGAACATGTGTCCTTAGTTCCTTTCTCTGTCTCAAAGGGGAGATGTCAGAGGTCTGTTAAGACCCCTGATATCTCACCAAAGCCCCCCAACAGGGCTGAAAAAATAAATAAATAAAAAAAAAAGAATAATTAAAAAAAAAAAAAAAACACACACTGACACGGTCCACCGCCCCCCCCCCCCCCCACACACACACACACACACACACTTAAAAAAAAGAAAGCATTATAAATAAATAAAAATTATAAATAAAAAAAAATTGTAAAAAATTAAAAACAAATTGTTAAAGATAAAAAATGAGATTAAAAAAAAGTATCGGTAATTGGTATCGGTACCTGTACTCGGTCTTAAAAAAGTGGTATCGGGACAACCCTAGTATGTATACATTACATTATATAATACATTGTATACATACAGTGTGTATAATATATATATATATATATTATATATACACGGGAGTCAGGGACGAGCGTGCGCACCTCCGGCCGTTTTAAGAGCCGACGTGAGGGGATGACATCTGCTTTTGATTTCAACAGTCCTTTGTCTTCACTCAGAGTTTAAGATGTACTTGTAATTTTAAAACATTATCTGTCATATCATTTAAGGAATATAACACTATTGTAATATATAATTTCACACATGCATATGTATTATATCTTATATAGATCAAGCAATTAAAAGGAAATAAAAACAATTTATAAGAATATAAAAGAAAAGGAAAACATTTCAGAGGTTCTAATCATAACACAAAATAGCATAGAATAAAATATTCATTTTATTTCACTTCCATCACAATAGCAGAAGTAAAGGAATGTCCACGACAGGTGCTCTTTGCTGTGCTCTTTATTACCCAGCCGGGTAATAACAGTAATACTTGTGGTGAGGAAAGTAAAGTTGAAGAAGAAGGGAGAATAGCAGATCCAGGCGTGGGCTGCTCCCAAGTGTAACACTTTTCTGCGCCACTCCTGCCGGAGTGGGTTTAGCGTACCCGGACAGGCCTCTTTCACTGACCTGGCAGCCAGAGTTTTACTCGGACAATTGTAGGATGAAGTCTTTGTGTTAAGTATGTTCCCTGGGTGTGTTCTAACTGTAGGGGGGGTGGCCTCACTAGGGGAAATGACTGATCGCTGTTCATACATTGTATGAACAGACGGTCAGGCATTTCTCCCTTGACAGGACCTGGAGCTGTGTGTTTACACACACACAGCTCCCGGTCCTCGCTCTGTAACGAGCAATCGCGGGTGCCCAGCAGCGATCGCGCCCGCCGGGCACGGGAGTCAGGGACGAGCGTGCGCGCCTCCGGCCGTTTCAAGAGCCGACGTATAGCTACGGGCTCTCGCGCAGGGAAGCCGACCTGCCGCCGTAGGCTGGTCGGCAAGTAGTTAAAGAAACCTATTTTAGAAAATAAAAAACAAACTTTTACAACCCCTTTTAAGTATGATTCTAACTGTGGGGGGGTGGGCTACATGTGACACGACACTGATCGCTGCTCACGATGACAGGGAGCAGAGGATCAGTGTCCTGTCACAAGGCAGAACAGGGAGATGCCTTGTTTACATAGGCATCTACCTGTTCTGCAGCCCTGTGACACGATCGCCGGACACCGTCGGACATAGAGTAGAGTCCGCGGGACCCGCGATCACACTCGCGGCGGACTGCAATGCCACGTCTTAAAGGGAGACATATGGGTACGTCCATATGCGCAGACGTGCCATTCCGCCGATGTAAATAGTCGTGTGGCGGTCAGCAAGCAGTTAATGACAATATAACCCCCACAGTGGTTGACGCACAAGGCCATGTGATCCGGGGCTGCTGAGGCGATGGGTCAGGTGAGGGCGCTCTAGAGCGGTGTACTCATATTTATGGTGAGAAACGTTCTAAGTTTAACCCCTTCCTGTCCGCACCTGGGGGTGAACAAGCCAAAAAAATATCTGTTTTTCACTTCGAATGTCTGGAGACATCTGAGGAATCTTCAATGGCACTCCGTGCTGCAAGGACACTTCTGCCCCATTGTACCGTCTGGCTCGCGGAGGAACATGGATCGCAAAGTGCTTCCCAAAATACATTTTAATTGGAGCTTTTAAAAAGAAGAAGAAGAAAAAAACAGCAGCTCGCCTTTGATGGTAGGAAAGTGCTTAGGAGGAATTTTTTTAGAGCTGCGTTCTGCTTATTATGACCGAAGTGATGTCATGTTCCCAATTAAAAGCCCCAAAAGAAAATAAGTAGCAAAGCTCCCCGCTCCGCAGATATAAAGCGCACTGCGCCTGCCTTTGAAGTGGGATTAGATGTTGGTTCTGACATGCAGACCGAGCCCGACCTGCCCCGGCAGGTTAATGTCATCTGTGGTGAGCAGGCTTCCCTTGGGAATACATAATCCCCAACCCACCTGGGTGCAGGGCATAAGTAGGGCAAAGGTGTGCGGGTGACCTTTATCGGGCAAACAAAAATCACTTTATAGACGTGTAACTGGCAAAAGCATATGTTGTCGCACCGGTCCTATTAGATAAGACGATAGGGCCGCTACTAAATTGTGCTACTGTGTTTAAAGTGACACTAAACCATATTCTTCAAAAATAATCCATACACATCCACTCCTTTAACCACTTCAGCCCCGGACCATTGGCTCCCAAACAAAATTGACGTCCTTTTTTTTTCCCCACAAGTAGAGCTTTTTTCTGGTGGTATTTGATCACCTCTGCGGTTTTTCTTTTTTGCGCTATAAACAAAAATAGAGCGAAAATTTTTGAAAAAAATTCTATATTTTTGCTATAATAAATGTCCCCAAAAGTTTAGGCCGATACGTATTCTTCTACATATTTTTGGTGAAAAAAAATCACAATAAACGCTTATTGACTGGTTTGCGCAAAAGTTATAGGGGTAGATTCAGAAAGAAGTTACGCTGGCGTATCTATTGATACGCCGCGTAACTTCTAGAATGCTCCGGCGTATCTTCTTTCTGTATTCAGAAAACAAGATACGCCAGAATTTGGCTAAGATCCGACTGGTGTAAGTCTCTTACGCCGTCGTATCTTAGTTGCATATTTACGCTGGCCGCCAGGTGCCGCTTCCATCAATTTACGCGAGGAATATGCAAATTAGGTAGATACGCCGATTTAGAAACGTACGTCCGCCCGGCGCATTTTTTTACGTCGTTTACGTTCGGCTTTTTCCGGCGTAACGTTACCCCTGCTATATGATGCGTATCCTATGTTAAGTATGGACGTCCGTTCAGTGTCGAATTTTCCGTCGATTACGTCGTTTGCGTAAATCGTTTGCGAATAGGGCTGTGCGTAATTTACGTTCACGTCGAAAGCATTGGCGATTTGCGGCGTAATTTTGAGTATGCGCACTGGGATTCTTTCACGGACAGCGCATGCGCCGTTCGTAAAAAAACGTCAAATACGTGGGATCACAATTAATTTAAATAAAACACGCCCACATCATCCACATTTGAATTAGGCGGGCTTACGCCGGACCACATACGCTACGCCGCCGTAACTTAGGGCACAAGTTCTTTATGAATACGGAACTTGCGCCCTAAGTTACGGCGGCGTAACGTATCTGAGATACGTTACGCCCGCCGATACATACACAATTGTATCTGAATCCGGGCCATAGCGTCTACAAAATAGGGGATAGTTTTATGGCATTTTTATTAAAGTTATTTTTTTTACTAGTAATGGCGGCGATCAGCGTTTTTTTTTTTTTTTTATCATGACTGCGACATTATGGTGGACACATCGGATACTCTTGACACCATTTTGGGGATTACTGTAAACATGACACTGGCAGTGAAGGGGTTAACCACTAGGTGGCGCTGTAGGGGTTAAGTGTGACCTGGTGAGTGATTCTTACTGTAGAGGGGGATGGGCTGTGCGTGACCAAACACTGATCTCCGCTCCGATTACACGGAGTGGAGATCAGTGTCACTGGGCCAGATTCATAAAGACTTCCACTGGCGTATCTATTGATACGCAGCGTAAGTGTCCAGATGCGCCGTCGTATCTATGCGTGCTATTCTCAAAACCTAGATACGCCTGAATTCTGGCTTAATACGACCGACGTAAGTCTCCTACGCCGTCGTATCTTGGGTGCATATTTACGCTGGCCGCTAGGGGCGCTTACGTTGATTTACGCTTCGAATATGTAAATGAGCAAGATACGCCGATTCACGAACGTACGTAAGCCCGTCGCAATAAGCTACGCCGTTTACGTAAGGCGTACGTCCGGCGTAAAATTAAACCACCAAATAGTTGGTCTAAGTCATGTTAGGGTATGGACGTCGGAAATGTCGTCGGATTTTACGTAGTTTACGTAAGTCGTACGTGAATGGGGCTGGGCGTAGGTTACGTTCACGTCGTAGGCATTGAGCTGGCGTATCTCGGGGAGTAAATTCGACGTGATTCTGAGCATGCGCCGTTCGTTCGGCGCTTCATTTAAATGGGGTCACGATTCATTTGAATACAACACGCCCACTACCTGCCTACTTTGAATTAGGCGGGCTTACGCCGGCCCATTTACGCTACGCCGCCGTAACTTTGGGAGCAAGTGCTTTGTGAATACAGCTCTTCCTCTCAGAGTTACGTCGGCGTAGCGCATATGAGATGCGCTACGCCGGAAGAAAAATACTTGTTTACATTAGCATCCCCCCCTCTCTATCTCTCCGTGAGACGATTGCGGGTATTCCCGCGGCGATCGAGTCCGCGGGACACACGGACGGGCTCGCGGCAGGGTCGCGAGCGCGCCGCCTGCATTTTAAAGCTGAGTTCCGGCCACAATTTCACATTTTAAATATAAATACCCCTGTAATACACAAGCTTAATGTATTCTAGTAAAATTAGTCTGTAAACTAAGGTCTGTTTTGTTAGGTTGTTACAGCATTTAGACACTTTATAAAATAGAAATTGACTGGGGCCATCTTAAGTGTGGGCATCATGAAGCCAGACTGTATGACTTCCTGGATTTCAGCCTTGAAGATCTCGCACATGCTCAGTGCTGCACAAGCAGTGTCAGATCAGGTTTCAGCACCTGTGCTGTCCAAGTCACATGATTCTTCGAGACTGGGGAGTGCACAGACTCCTGGAAAGTTACACCCACTACATTCCCAGGAGTCTGTGCGGTGTAGGTTAGGAAGCTTAAGCACCTAGGTGCAGGAAGAGGGAAGATTAACTATTCTGCCTAGCAACAACACTTTGAAGGCATCAAAAAAAAAAAAATTCGTAAAGGACTAATGACATTTTTTTAAAACTACTGATGTAATGTTATATTTATGGGTGGAACTCCACTTTAAAGGGGGCGTAACTGTATGCCTGTCTGTGCATTTTTTTGTCGACGTAAATAGGCATGCGGCGGTCCTTAAGTGGTTAAAGTGACACTAAACCATGTTCTCCAAAAATAATCTATACACATCTACTACTTTAAAATGATTTGTAAACTCAATATACTGCATCAAAATGGTTCGTCTGGGCAAAATCCTGTATATGTGTGTGTGTGTGTGTGTGTGTGTATGTGTATGTGTGTGTGTGTGTATGTGTGTGTGTGTGTGTGTATGTGTGTGTGTGTATATATGTGTGTGTGTGTGTGTGTGTGTGTGTGTATATGTGTATATATATATATATATATATATATATATATATATATATATATATATATATATATATATATATATATATATATATATATATATATATATAGATATAGATATAGATATAGATATAGATATAGATATAGATATAGATATAGATATAGATATAGATATAGATATATATATATATATAGCTTCGCCCGGGAGAGCCACCAGAGGGCGCGTGAGCCCTTTTGACACAAAAATGTGTCAAAAGTGTCCGCCGCAATACCGCAAGTAAAAATAAAAATCTATCACGTATTTTGTAGACGCCATAACTTTTGTGCAAACCACTCAATATACGCTTATTGCGTGTTTTTTTTTTTTTTTTTAACCAAAAATATGTAGAAGAATACATAAAGGCCTAAACTGAGGAAATATTTTTTTTTTTTTTAATTTGGATATTTACTATTTTCAAAATTGTTGCTCCTTCTTTCTTTCTTTTTTTTTTTATAGAGCAAAAAATAAAAACCGCAGAGGTGATCAAATACCGCTTTAATTGTCAGTTAAAGCGACGCAGTGCCGTATCACAAAAAAATGGTCTGGTCATTGTGCAGCCAAATCCTCCGCGGCTGAGGCGGTTAAACATTTCATACTTGCTCTGTGTAATGGTTTTGCACAGGAAAGTCCCAATCCTCCTCGTCTGGGGTCCCCTGTCGGTGCTGCACTGATTACTGTGAAAATGTGACTGGCAGGGAAGGGGTTAACACTAGGGGGCGCTGAAGGGGTTAATATGTTCTACTAAAGTGTGTTCTAACTGTAGGGGGGAGGGGACTCAAAAGGGGAGGAGACCGATGCTGTGTTCCTCTGTACTGGGAACACACATCAGTCTCCTCACCGCTGACAGGACATGGAACTGTGTGTTTGCATGGTCCTGCCGTGATTGCGGGCAATCGTTGGTGCCCGGCAGACATCGAGGCCGCCGGGCACGTGCGCCGGGCAGAAAGGACGTCATGCGACGTCCACCCGGATCGAGGGAGGGTTCCTGCCGGCGTCATTTTATAATGGCCCAGTAAGGATCTGTGCGTTTACACCCCATCATCGCACACACCGATCCACACTCCTGCCGTGATCACCGGCAATTGCGGGTGCCCGGCGGACATCGCAGCCACCGGGCACGCGGGCCGGGCAGAAAGGACGTCATGTGACGTCCATCCGGATCGAGGGAGGGTTCCTGCCGGCGTTCTTTTATAATGGCCCGGTAAGGAAGAGGTTAATTGAGGTCTTTCAGAAAAATATTGCATACGTATGGCCACTAGATGGCGCTGATGATCATAGGATATTACAGACTATACAGTGGTAACTTGTTGTGTGTGCGCAAATTCTAAAGACCTCGGCGCAGCAAACTTTTTATACATGGACTGCCTTGAGTTTAGCAACCATACTCAGGGCCGCCATCAGGAATTATGGGGCCCCTTACACAGCTTCAGGCATGGACCCCTTGGAGTAGAGAACCGGGGGGGAGGGGGTGCTGCTGCCTGAAATTGAGAAGCGGGGAGGCTGCCACGAATTGAGAAGCGGGGGGCGGAAGCCCTTTTACAAAAAAATAAGAAATAAAGAAAAATATATCTAAAAAAGGGGGTAGCCATCCGGGGCCCTGGGGACCTCTGGCTGGGCCCTTTAATAAAAAGAAAAAAACATATATATAAAAAATATATATATTTAAATGTATTTTTTTTTAAAAAGGGGGGTTGCCATCTGGGGCCCTGGGGACCTCTGGGCCCTTTAATAAAAAATATATATTTTTTATTAAAGGGCCCAGAGCCCAGGGCCCCAGATGCCAACCCCCCTTTTTTTTAAAAAATACATTTAAATATATATATTTTTTATATATATATTTTTTCTTTTTTTCTTTTTATTAAAGGGCCCTGCCAGAGGTCCCCAGGGCCCCGAATGGCTACCCCCTTTTTTTATATATATATATATATATATATATATATATATATATATATATATATATACATTTTTTTTTTTTTAGAAAAATAAATTACAAAAAAAAGGGGGGTTGCCATCCGGGACCTCTGGGCCCTTTAATAAAAAAAATAAACCTCTGGGCCCTTTAATAAAAAAAATTAAAATAAAAAATATAAAAAAAATAAAAATAAACATTTATAAAAAAAAAAGGGGGGGTTGCCATCCAGGGCCCTGGGAACCTCTGGGCCCTTTAATAAAAAATAAATAAAAAAAGGGGGGTTTGCCACATGGGGCCCTGGGGACCTCTGAGCCCTTTAATAATAATAATTATTATTATTATTATTATTATAATAATATATATATATATATATATATATATATATATATATATATATATATATATATATATATATATATATATATAGAAATAAAATAAAAAATAAATACTTATAAGAAAAAGGGGGGTTGCCATCCAGGGCCCTATAATAATAATAATAATAATAATAATAATAATAATATATTTATATATGAAATAAAAAAATATATAAAAAAAATATTTTTTTATATAAAAAAGGGGGGTTGTCATGCAGGGCCCTGGGGATCTCCGGGCCCCTGGGGACTTCTGGACCCCTAAAAAAAAAATTGGACCTTTAATAAAAAATAAAATAAAAATATATTACAAAATTATTTTTTTTTTTAAAGGGGGTTGCCATCCGGGCCCCTGGGGACCTCCGGGCTCCTTACAGGTGTACTGCCTGTACCCCCCTGATGGCGGCCCTGACCATACTAGTAAACTACGCTGGTACCCCTCCCACGTGGTTCTAAACAAGTAGCACTGTCTGCCTACCAGGATGATTCTACTGTTACACCTTGTTCTGCAACCTTTGACCTAGTTTATGGAAGTTTCTGAAGCAAGACTTTGTTTGCTTTACTTGTAGACAGCTGCTTTTTTTATTATGTGCATGTTTAGAGATGAATAGAATCATCAGAGTGCTTAATGTGGGTAAACAAGAAAACACATTGGTCAGCTTATTTACTATAAATAAATGAGCAGAGGGTGCAATGGTCGGAACTGGATGAAGCCAAGCTCATCCTGAGAGCAGTAAATAGTTGACTGTAGAACAGGTTCTCGCACAGGGCCTGTGTAACCACTTCACTCCCAAACCAATTCTGCCACTCCTCTCCTACGTGTAAAAATCATACATTTTTGTTAAAAAAATTGCAAGAAAATGACTTAAAACCCCCAAACATTATATATGTCTTTTGTTTTATTATTATTTCTTTTTTAGCGGAGACCCTAGGCAATAAAATGGTGATCGTTGCAACTTTTTATGTCGCACGGAATTTGCACAGCAATTTTTCAAACATGTAGTCTTTTTTATGTTTGTTTTTTAATAATAATAAAACTTTTATGAATTAAAAAAGACAAAAAAAAAAAAAGGACAAAAGTTAGCCCGATTTTTTTTTTTTTTTTTTTTTTTTTTTTTTTTTGCATAATGTGAAAGATGATGTTGCGCCGAGTAAATGTATACCTAACTTGTCACGCTTTGAAATTGGTGCACACTCATGGAATGGCGCCAAACTTCCATACTTAAAAATCTCCATAGGCGACGCTTTAACGGTTTCAGCCCCCCGGAAGATTTGGTTGCTCAATGACCCGGCCATTTTTTGCACTGCGTCGCTTTAACTGACGATTGCGCGGTTGTGTGATGTTGTACCCAAACAAAATTGACGTCTTTTTTTTTCCCCACAAATATAGATTTCTTTTGGTGGTATTTGATCACCTCTGCGTTTTTTTATTTTTTGCCCTACAAACAAAAAAAGAGCGACAATTTTGAAAAAAAAAAAAACCACTGTGACGGATCTCGGATACCCCAGGTGGGCACATCCGCCAGACCCGTGTCTCATGTCCTCCAAACGCACCCGCAGCCTGCAGATTCACCATAACCAGCCCTTAAAGTGGAGGTTCACACAAAAAGTGAACCTCCGCTTTTTGGATCCCTCCCCCTCTTTGGTGTCACATTTAACACCTTTCAGGGGGAGATTGATTGATTGATTGATTTTAATATTTCTTTACAGCGCCACATACACCCTGAAGGGTGTGTCTAAGCGCTGGAAGGAGGTCCGCTGGTCTATTCTGGACCAAAAAGCAATCCAAGAGAAGAAAGAAAAAAGACTTCGTAGACGAACTGATGGCTCGTGTACATAAATAAAAAGAGAAACCATATAAAATATCAACAATAAAAACAAACAGTAGCAAGGGGGTTTGGAGTGAGGGGGACATAGGGTGAGGGAAGGAGGGGCCAGGTCAGTTTAATTAGGCGTGGTCATAATCAACTTGCCCCAAAGAGGAAGGTTTTTAGAGCCTTTCTGAAGGTAATAAGAACAGTGTACTTCCTCAAAGACAACGGGAGAAGGTTCCAAAGCGAGGCGGCTCTGGCTCTGAAAGATCGGCCACCGAACGAAATCAACCTTACTAGAGGGATGACAGCAAAGTCCTGATCGGCCGATCTCAGTGCCCTGGGGGGGTGGTAATGTATGGCCATGTTATTAATGAACAGTGGGCCATGTTGTTTGAAGGCCCTGAACATAACACACAAAGCCTTGAATTCAATCCTCCTTGCGCATGGGAGCCAATGAAGTAGTCTGAGAACGGGTGATATATGGTCCCATCTTGAGGTCCCCGTAATCAACCTAGCTGCCTGGTTCTGCACCAGCTGCAGCTTGGAGAGCCATTTAGTAGGGAGTCCAAGGTATACCACATTGCAAAAGTCAAGACGTGAGATGACTAAGGCCTGTACTAGTGTATTTCTGTGTGTTTGGGAGAGCAGATGTTTTACCCGTCGCAGCATCCGAAGATAGTAAAGGGCATTCTTGGTACAATTCCTCACCTGTGGAATCCATGAAAGTTTATTGTCAAATATGACACCCAGGTTTCTTACTTGGCTGGATGGAGTGGGGCACGGGCCCATTGATACGGGCCACTCTGCAAGCAGGTTTAAACTTTGTGTTGGGCCTGTAAGAAGTACCTCAGTTTTAGATACGTTCTGGGCCAAACGATTGTCCTTCATCCATGTCTGAATAGATGAGAGGCAGCAGGAAAGAAGGTGGGCTGCCGTGGGGTTGAGAGCATCACTGGCCACAATTTGTATGTCGTCAGCGTATACCTGAGTGGCCAATCCCCATGAAGAGATGATATCTACCACGGGCCTCACATAGCAATTAAACAGCCACGGAGAAATTGCCGAGCCCTGAGGGACCCCGCAGAGAAGGGGCACCCTCGCTGACCTAAATGAGCCCAATATTACTTGGAATGTTCTGCCTGTCAGGAAATTGCGTATCCAAGTAAGGGGTACGCCTGTAATATAGAACTCGTCCTGCAGCCAAGCCAGGAGGATCTTGTGGCTGACAGTATCGAAAGCCGCGGAGAGGTCAAGCAGTACCAAGGCCGCCAACCCCCCCGCGTCTCTCGACTCCAGCAGCCTTTCTCTAGTGGCCAGGATGGATAGCTCGATCCCTCTTTTGGGCCTAAACCCCGATTGAGCATCGTGAAAAAGATTTCGTAATTCACAATGTGCTTGAAGTTGCATAAGAGCCTCATGTTCCACCAGCTTAGCCAGAAAGCATAGTCCTGAAATGGGGCGGTAGTTGGACATAACTTTGGCATCCAGCGTGCTTTTTTTCAAGATTGGTGTGACCAGGGCATGTTTCCAGTTATCTGGAAACTCTCCAGTTGTCAAAGAGAGGTTAACCATGATCAGAATCTCATCGATGACTGTGTTGATGTTATCCTTAAGCAACCATGCTGGGCAGGTGTCATCGGCATAATAAGAGGGTTTTAGATGTTTAATGGACAGGTATTTGCACCACTTCCAAATTCGGATCCCCGCGGGGAATCCAGCCTGGCACGTCAAACCCCCCCCCCCCGCTGTCTTCTGGGAAACATTGTTCCCACGGGAGAGCGGGGACCAGTGATGGCGCGCCGCGATCCTCGCGCATGCGCAGTAGGGAATCGGGCAGTGAAGTCGCAAGGCTTCACTTCCTGATTCCCTCACCGAGAATGGCGGCGGAAGCAGCCGAGGACCGAGCGATTACGATGACATCGCGGGCGCGCTGGACAGGTAAGTGTCAATTTTTCAAAAGTCAGCAACTGCAGTATTTGTAATATTTTAACTGTTATCACAATAATATAAATCCACATTTAATAAAGCCAATACTTATAACCTATATTATTTTTGGTAAGTAAATACTAACCAACATGTACGTTGAAGGCACCAATAGATAGTGGTTAAAAAACAGATACATTTTATTGGTTCTTGGTTAGGCCCCTTTCACATTGGCGGACCGCTCGTCCGTTTATTACAAGTCCGTTTACGGACTTGTAATGCATCCCTATGGGATCGCGTCCGTTAGCGGATGGAGCATCCGCTAACGTCCGCAACCATCCGCGTCCGTCAGGATCCGGTTTTTCGGATGCAAGAAAACCATATTTTTCTTCCGTCCGACGGAACGGATCGGATGAAGACGGACAGACGGTCCGTCTTCATCCGATTCCCCATAGGGGAGAGCGGAGGAGAGACAGGGCGGTCTCTGCACAGTGTGCGGGGACCGCCCTGTCCGCCGACAGCTCAGCGGGGATTACGGATGATCCCCGCTGAGCCGACGGACACACACGGAGCGGACACAAAAACGGTCCGCTCCGTGTGAAAGAGGCCTTACTTTGAAGACCACCACCTGAATCCTATATAAATAAATGGACCACAATGTATGGTGCCCTTGGCCTATTGGTAGCTTGCACAAGGCCAAAACAAAGATCTGGTGGGTTCCTTGGACCATTGGGCCTTGGGCTACTACCCCTTCTATCTATATAGTTAAAGTGGCCCTGTGTTCTACCCATATACAGTGGAACCTCGAATTACGAGCATAATCCGTTCCAGGAGAATGCTCGTAATCCAAAGTACTCGCATATCAAAGCGAGTTTCCCCATTAAAGTCAATGGAAACAAAATAATTTGTTTCGGATTGACTTCAATGCCATGCAATACCGCATGTGGCCAGAGGTGGGGGGGCGCCGGAGAGCCTCGGAAACACACGAAAAGCCCCGAGGACAGCTCGGCTGACCTTGGCAAATCTCGAAAAGGCTCGTGAGCGGAGTAATTTCGAGCATTTCCGAATGGCTAGACTCAGCTCCAGCGCCCCCCCCCACCTCAGGCCAAATGCGGTACTGCACATCGCTGCGGCTTGAATCCTCGCAAACCGAGTCAGGAATTTTAAAAATGCAGCGCTCATATTGAGAAACACTCGTTAACTGCGTTACTCGCAATCCGAGGTTCCACTGTATATTATTTTAGGAGTGTTGGGCAGGTCCCAGCTGCCCCCATATGGCCTTTAAACATCTTATCTCTATGTGGATGTTCCTCTCTGACAATCATCTACAACCCGTATGTTATTAAGCAGAGTTACTGATTTGCAGACACATCGATCGTGTGGGAATAGCGTTTCACTAACGTTCCTCTCCGCTTACGTTTGCAGAGACGGGAAGCTGCTGGGAGGAGAAAGTTGCTCATGAAGGAAAAAAGTAAGTAATTTCTTCTGTCCATTAATACCATCCTCTGTTTTGTTAGCAGGAGATTTTCCCTGCTGGGAAACGGACGGTATTACTTTTATCCCTGGCCTTAAATTTAACGCTGAACCTGAGCTACTCTATTTCTTAGTGTATGTGCCAGCATCACCGCGGCTGAAAGGCCAGCCCAAGATTCTCTAATGGGCACTACACAAAAAAAACAAAAACGTAATAGATTGCAGATTATCAGTCCTTTAGATGCGGTGGCTGCATTAGTTTTTGGTCTTCTTTCATTTTATTTTCACTTGCAGACATAGGCGTGTGCACAGGGTGTGCTGGGTGTGTCTGGGCACACCCTAATCACCCTGTGCTATGCAGATTTCCCCTGCCAAATGCTCCCCTACCCCCGTGGCAGCTGAGGCTACAGAGAAAGGGACTGGGGAATCTCTGTCCTCAGTCCATTTCTTTGCAATTTCACCAAAGCCTCTCAATGGGGCTCCTAACAAATTGTAAAAAAATAAATAATTATATTCAATTTTTTTTTTTTTTTTTTTTAACCACTTCCACCATATTGACGTCCGGGAAGTGGTTCTGAAATCCTGACTGGACGTCTATTGACGTCCTGCAGGATAACAGCCGCCACGGGCGCGCAACGGGGCGATCGGTGATGCGGGGTGTCAGTCTGACACCCTGCATCTCCGATCTCGGTAAAGAGCCTCCGGCGGAGGCTCTTTACCACGTGATCAGCCGTGTCCAATCACGGCTGATCACGATGTAAACAGGAAGAGCCGTCGATCGGCTCTTTCTCACTCGCGTCTGACAGACGCGAGTAGAGGAGAGCCGATCGGCTGCTCTCCTGACGGGGGGTTCGCGCTGATTGTTTATCAGCGCAGCCCCCCCTCGGATCCCCACGCTGGACCACCAGGGAAGCCACTATGGCACCATCAAAACAATAATAAAAAATAAAAAAAAAGAGCACAAAAGATGCCAATCAGTGCCCACAAATGGGCACTGACTAGCAACATGGGCACTGACTGAAGTGACGCCCCTCAGTGTCCATCAGTGCCACCTCTCAGTGCCCATCTATGCCCAGTGCCCACCTATCAGTGACCATCTGTGCCACCCATCAGTGCCGCCTATGAGTGCCCATCAATGCCGCCTATGAGTGCCCATCAGTGCCGCCTATGAGTGCCCATCAGTGCCGCATACCAGCGCCGCCCATCAGTGCCGCCTCATCGGTGCCCATCAGTGCTACCTTATCGGTGCCCATCAGTGCCACCTCATCGGTGCCCGTAATTGAAAAAGAAAACTTACTTATTTACAAAAAAATTAACAGAAAAAAATAAAAACCTGTTTTTTTCCCGAAATTTTCTGTCTTTTTTTTAGTTGTTGCGCAAAAAATAAAAATCGCAGTGGTGATCAAATACCACCAAAAGAAAGCTCTATTTGTGGGAACAAAATGATAAAAAAAATTGTTTGAGTACAGTGTAGCATGACCGCGCAATTGTCATTCAAAGTGCGACAGCGCTGAAAGCTGAAAATTGGCTTGGGCAGGAAGGTGCGTAAGTGCCCGGTATGGAAGCGGTTAAATAACAAAATACATTACTTCCCTACTGACACCGTCCACTGCTCTACTGACAACATCTACTGCCCTACTGCACATGTGTATTTGAGCTTTGGGGTGCACACCTTAATGCAATAGGCTGCGCACACCTATGCCTGCCGATCAGCCCGATAACACGCTTTCTTGTCTTCAGTCCCCATTCACACCTCAGTTTTGTAGCTTGAAGCTCCAAAATCCCGGAGGAAGAAATAAAAAAAAATCTCTATGGAGTTTGTTCACATCTCCACTCTAAACGGCTGAAGATCAAAAAAGTTCTGGAGCCTTTTTTGTAGATTAAATTAGGCAGATTTGCAAGTTTTTTGGCACATTTTTATTGCCATATAAATGAATGGAAACACACGATTTGCATGTCTTTATGCTCAAATTGAAACATTTGTAAAAAAAACAAAAAAAAAATAGTAATAATATACAGTATGAATACATAAATGTAAAATAAATATACCAACTTGCATCGTTTATCTTATTTGTTGTATCTCTTGAAAACTCAATAAATACTTTTTGAAATAAATAAATACACAAATAACAAAAAATCATAAATAATGATTTAAATAAAATATATTAATAATATGTAAATAATAACCCCAAACTTTAAAAAAATATTAAACAAATTATTAATAATAAAAACCTGCACAAAAAAGTTGTTGTAGTTGTTGTTATTATTATTGTTAGATGTATTTTGTGTTAGGGTGTTTATTATTATTATTATTATGATTATTAATAATAATATATATTTTAAGGGTTTGGTGTTACGGTTGGAGGTTTATTTATTTTTACATATTATTTATTTTTCATTTATAATTATTTTTATTTGTGTTTTCTATTTTACATTTATTTAATAAAATATTTTTTTTTTTTTATTAGTAGTAACACAAATAAAATCATAAATAATTAGTTAAATAAAATAAATGAATATGTAAATAATAACCCCAAACCTTTAAAAAAATCTTAAATAAATTATTAATAATAAAAACAAAAATGTATTATTATTATTATTATTATTATTATTATTATATTTTATTTGTGTCGGGGTGTTTATTATTTTATGTGTGTATATACAGTAGATATATATATATATATATATATATATATATATATATATATATATATATATATATATATATATATATATATAATATTGGGGTGTTTATTATTTTATGTGTGTATATAGATATAGATATATATATAATATTGGGGTGTTTATTATTTTATATATATATATATATATAAAAATAAAGGGGCAGATCCACAAAGATCTGCCCCGGCGCAGCGTATCTGAGATACGATACGCCGCCGTAACTTACTTCTATTTGGTTCGAATCCATAAAGAATTTGCGCCGTAACTTACGGCGGCGTAGTCTATCTCTCGCGGCGTAATGGCGCGTAATTCAAATCGGCGAGTGGGGGGGGGGTTTATTTAAATGAAGCGCGTCCCCGCGCCGAACGAACTGCACATGTGCCGTCCCTAAATTTCCCGCCGTGCATTGTGCTAAATGAAGTCGCAAGGACGTCATTGTTTTGACGTGGACGTAAATTACGTCCAGCCCGATTCACGGACGACTTACGCAAATAAAATAAAAAATTTAAAATTATACGCGGGAACGACGGCCATACTTAAAGCGAGAGTTCAACCATTTACTGGTTACTAATTTACTTTTTTTTTTTTTTCTTAGCTTCCTGCTCGTTCGGTCTAGGGGAATCGGCTATTTGTATTAAAATATGATCCGTACTTACCCGTTTTCGCGATGCATCTTCTTCCGTCGCTTCCGGGTATGGGTCTTCGGGAGCGGGCGTTCCTTCTTGATTGACAGTCTTCCGAGAGGCTTCCGACGGTCGCATCCATCGCGTCACTCGTAGCCGAAAGAAGCCGAACGTCGGTGCGGCTCTATACTGCGCCTGCGCACTGACGTTCGGCTTCTTTCGGAAAATCGTGACGCGATGGATGCGACCGTCGGAAGCCTCTCGGAAGACTGTCAATCAAGAAGGAATGCCCATTCCCGCAGCCCATACCCGGAAGTGGCGGAAGAAGATGCATCTCGTAAACGGGTAAGTACGGATCATATTTTAATACAAATAGCCGATTCCCCTAGACAAAACGAGCATGAAGCGAAGGGGAAAATGTGTAGGGTATGGGTGAACCCCCGCTTTAACATTGCGTACGCCACCAAATAGCAGCTTTAACTATACGCCGAAAAAAGCCAACTAGAGACGACGTAAAAGAATGCGACGGCCGCTCGTACGTTCGTGGATCGTCGGAAATAGCTAATTTGCATACTCGACGCGGAAAACGACGGGAACGACACCCAGCGGACGCCGAAGAATTGCATCTAAGATCCGAAGGCGTACGAAGACGTACGCTTGTCGGATCTAACCCAGATGCCGTCGTATCTTGTTTTGAGGATTCAAAACAACGATACGACGCAGGAAATTTGAAAGTACGCCGGCGTATCAGTAGATACGCCGGCGTACTCTCTTTGTGGATCTGCCCCAAAAAATGTGTGTGTATGTGTGTGTGTGTGTGTGTGTATATATATATATATATATATATATATATATATATATATATATATATATATATATATATATATATATATATATCCAGGAAGTAAGTGCTTGTGGGCTTCACAATGCCCACAAGCAAAATGATAACGGTGTGGACATAGTTATTCAAAAAATATAGTTTTATAAAACTATGCGGAGCGGCGGCAGATTGTAAAATAGTAAGTGACTGGATTTATATTATAAAAACGCATGCTGAAAGGACATACATTTAAAAAATGCTAATTGTGGTTGGAACCCCTCTTTAAATACCACCAAAAGAAAGCTCCATTTGTGTGATTTCAACTGATAAAAATTGCAAACTGAAAGCCTAAAATTGGCCTGGGCAGAAAGGGGGGTATAAATACCCGGTAAGCAAGTGGTTAAGGAGCGATAAACTGGATTATAACACATTTTAGTTTTTTTAGATTAACTGGTTGCCGACCAGCCGCCGTTGTTTTACGGCGGCAGGTCGGCTCCCCTGCGCGAGAGCCCGTAGCTATAAGTTGGCTCTCGCGCAGGCCACTAGGGGCGCGTGCGCCAAGCCGGAGGCGCTCGCCCCGACTCCTGTGCGCGTGCCCAGCGGGCGCGATCGCCGCCAGGCACACGCGATCGCTCGTTACAAAGCGGGGACCAGGAGCTGTGTGTGTAAACACACAGCTCCCGGTCCTGTCAGGGGGGGAAATGCTGATCTTCTGTTCATACAATGTATGAACAGAAGATCAGTCTTTCCCCTAGTGAGTCCACCCCCCCTACAGTTAGAACACACCCAGGGAACATACTCAACCCCTTCCCCACCCCCTAGTGTTAACCCCTTCCCTGCCAGTGGCATTTTTATAGCAATCCAATGCATTTTTATAGCACTGATCGCTATAAAAATGCCAATGGTCCCAAAAATTTGTCAAAAGTGTCCGCCATAATGTCGCAGTACCAAAAAAAAAATCGCTGATTGCCGCCATTACTAGTAAAAAAAAAATGCCATAAAACTACCCCCTATTTTGTAAGCGCTATGAATTTTGCGCAAACCAATCAAACGTTTATTGCGATTTTTTTTTTTTTTTTTTTACGAAAAATATGTAGAAGAATACGTATCGGCCTAAACTGAGGAAAAAAATAGTTTTTTTAATATATTTTTGGGGAATATTTATTATAGCAAAAAGTAAAAAATATTCATTTTTTTAAAAATTGTCGCTCTATTTTTGTTTATAGCGCAAAAACTAAAAACCGCAGAGGTGATCAAATACCACCAAAAGAAAGCTCTATTTGTGGGAAAAAAAGGACGCCAATTTTGTTTGGGAGCCATGTCGCACGACCGCGCAATTGTCAGTTAAAGCGGCGCAGTGCCGAATCGCAAAAAGTGCTCTGGTCTGTGACCAGCAATATGGTCCGGGGGTTAAGTGGTTAAGGAGCGGTAAACTGGATTATAACACATTTTAGTTTTTTTAGATTAATACCACTTTACAGAGCGCTCCCTCTGCCGCTGCACTTCTGCAGATCCTGGCATGTAGGCACAGACGTGCGCTCCTAGTCCTGGCACCGCTTCTCCTGCTGAACGTGGTGGAATAAATCTCATATTGTATGTGAAAGGTTTCCATCGCAACACGCTCCGTCCCGCACTGGCTGAATGGATTACACAATCCCACATTGCTGGCTCAGCTGCCATGGCCACAGTTTGCTAACCTACATTTTAACTTGAACTTTGACCACGGCGCACATCTGAGTTTTACCCACCTGTGCATTGTAAAGTAAGTCGCACTGAGAAGAGCCTACATTTCCCAACGCATTCGAAAAACAAGGACCATCAAACTTCAGAGGTACCCCCCCCCCCCCCCACTAATCCTAAAATCTAGATTTTTATTATTTCATCTTCTTAAAGCGGAGGTCCCGTGAAATAAAATAAAAAAATATTAAAAGCCAGCAGCTACAAATACTACAGCTACTGACTTATAATAATTGGACACTTACCTGTCCAGCGCACCCGCGATGTCGGCAGCAGAAGACGAGCAATAGCTCATCTCTCTGCTGCCCCGCCGCCATCCTCGGCGAGGGAATCGGAAAGTGAAGCGGCTTCACTGCCCGGTTCCCTACTGCAGCTCGTTCCCAGTGGTCCCTGCTGTCTCCTGGGACCAGTGTGTTTCCCAGAAGGCAGACCCCCGACATCTTACCAAAGCCCCCCAACAGGGCTGATAAAAAATACATAAAAATAATTTCAATAAATAATAAAAAAAAAAAAATTGTAAAAAATAATAAAAAAATAAAATAAAAAAAAACACACTGACACTGTCTAACCCCCCCTCCCACCCCATTTAAATAAAAAATAAAGCATTGTAAATAAATAAAATTCAATTGTAAAAGAAAAATATATACTAACGCATGTGCCACTGTCACATGAGATTTTAAAAAAAAGTATCGGTATCGGCGAGTACTTGAAAAAAGTATCGGTACTTGTACTCGGTCTTAAAAAAGTGGTATCAGGAGAACCCTAGTAAAATCCCTGTGTGCTTGAACCCTAAATAACAGCAGCTTGGGCAAGAGGGACTGAATGTTTGTTATTTTACTACTTGTTTTTATCATACATGAATTTGATTGCTATATATCGAATGTTCCCTTCGATGAAGTCAATAAGTCTCATGGCCGTGTGCCGAGTGCTCTGTTGGCTGGTAAACAGAGAATGGACCGACTTTATTGTTTGCTGTAGGGCTGTATAAAGCCAGAAATCTGAAATTGTGAAATACAGATAGATAAAAAAGAAAAACCCAGGGACTTTTAGACAAGGATATAAAGCTGCTCTATCCATTATGCTTGGCATATTATCCATTATGCTTGGCAGTGCCGAGCAAACTGATAACATCTATCTAGATGTCTACTGACTGCCGTGAACGTAACTTGCAGAAGAGTTCTAGTTCTCGTCAAATTGGTATATCCGTATCGGTTTGGTGCCTGCACATTTTCTCTGGCTAGACCAGGGGTCTTCAAACCACAGCCTGTGGAGAGCAGGAGGTCTTGGGGGGAACAAAGAGAATGATTTGGTTGGTGAGAAAAAGCGTGACCGCTCAGATAAAACCAAAGAACCTTCTCACTGGATCCAAACCATGGGTGCCAGCAATGCAATGATATGCAAAATTGAAGAGGAAAACTAGGACAGCCGCACTCCAAAAACGTTCCTTTTAATAAAACTGGTCACAAAAATTACATGCCACAGCAAAACATAAAACAGAAGCTGACGCGTTTCACACTGTAGTTCAGTGCTTAACCACTTACCCCCCGGACCATATTGCTGCCCAAAGACCAGAGTACTTTTTGCGATTCGGGACTGCGTCGCTTTAACAGACAATTGCGCGGTCGTGCGACGTGGCTCCCAAACAAAATTGGCGTCCTTTTTTCCCCACAAATAGAGCTTACTTTTGGTGGTATTTGATCACCTCTGCGGTTTTTAGTTTTTGCGCTATAAACAAAAATAGAGAGCCAATTTTGAAAAAAATGAATATTTTTTACATTTTGCTATAATAAATATCCCCCAAAAATATATAAAAAAAACATTTTTTTTCCTCAGTTTAGGCCGATACGTATTCTTCTACATATTTTTCGTAAAAAAAAATCGCAATAAGCGTTTATTGATTGGTTTGCGCAAAAGTTATAGCGTTTACAAAATAGGGGGTATTTTTATGTCATTTTTATTATATTTTTTTTACTAGTAATGGCGGCGATCAGCGATTTTTTTTTTCCGGTATTGCGACATTATGGCGGACACTTCGGACACTTTTGACACATTTTTGGGACCATTGGCATTTTTATAGCGATCAGTGCTATAAAAATGCATTGGATTACTATAAAAATGCCACTGGCAGTGAAGGGGTTAACACTAGGGGGCGGGGAAGGGGTTAAGTATGTCCCTTGTGTGTTCTTACTGTGGGGGGGGGGTGGCCTCACTAGGGGAAACACTGATCCTCGGTTCATACATTGTATGAACCGAAGATCAGCATTTCCCCTGCTGACAGGACCGGGAGCTGTGTGTTTACACACACAGCTCCCGGTCCCCGCTCTGTAACGAGCGATCGCGTGTGCCCGGCGGCGATCGCGCCTGCCGGGCACACGCACGGGAGTCGGGGGCGAGCGGGGCGGCGTGCGCGCCCCTAGTGGCGGCTGGGAGAGAGGACGTCATATTACGTGCTCTCGCCCAGCAGAGCCACCTTGTGGACGTATAACGACGGTGCGCGGTCGGCAAGTGGTTAATTATAGCTCATGATATGATTCAGCACTGAACTACAGTGTGAAACGCGTCAGCTTCTGTTCTATATTTGCTGTGGCATGTAATTTTTGTGACCAGTTTTATTAAAAGGAACGCTTTTGGAGTGCGGCTGTCCTAGTTTTCCTCTTCAATTTTGCAATGATTTGGTTGTTATTTTGAGACTAGGTTAGTGATGTAGCCAGGACCGGATTTGCTTTCCCTGCCGCCCCAAGGCCAGGTTCCGCAATACACCCCTTCCCTGCCAACCGAACCCCCCCCCCTCCAAATCAACGGAGAATGGGCGGCATGGTTAAAAAAAATTTTTTTACTTTATGACTTTTTTTTTGTAGCTTGTCGCTTACTTTTTTAAAATGTTTGTATAATTTTCTTATTATTTTCCTTATTATTTTTCTTATTCTTTACATTTTTATTTGATTAATTTAATTATTATTTCTGATTATTTATTTATTTATCTTTTCTCAATTTTTTTCACTTAACTTTTTTGCTATCACAAAGAAGAAAACAATTTCCTGTGTGATAGCAATTGGAGGTGACATGTTCTCTTTATTGACCCTGTCACCTCCAAAACCGGAGTCCTAGCACTGTGCTAGAACTCCTGTCACAGCTGAGATGGGAAGAGCACCGCTCTCCCCTCTCACTGTGTACATCGGCAGCAGGGACAGGAGACAGACTCAGTGGCCGGGAGGAGGACAGAGTCCTGAAGACAGAGCCAGCAGAGAGGGGTATGTGGGGTTTGGGGGAGAGGGGAGGACGGACGGGAGCACACATTTTACAAGTGATTTCGGCGACATCTCCGCAATCACTTGTTAACGAGCGAGCGGATTCCCCCATAACTTACCGCCCTTAACTGTATGTTCCGGGCGTCGGGGGACTCCATGCCACTGCC